>NW_008339517.1:4518781-4587062 GCF_000622305.1 Nannospalax galili
GGAGGGAGGGAGGGAGGGAGGGAGAGAGAGGGAGGAAGGGAGGGAAGGAGGGAGGGAAGGAGTCTCAAATAACTTGACATCCACATGTTGACAATGCAAAATATGTTTTTTGAGCCTCCTTTTACAAACTCAGTAGCCTAGGTCTACGTGATATCAATACAATACACTTTATCATTTCATTTGTAGCTTTATGACTTACAACCTTGAGAAATACATCTGACTTGCAAGGAATGCTGGTACATCCCTGTAATCTTAGCACTCAGGAGACTGAGGCAGGAGAGCCATGGGTTTAAGGCCATCCTGGGCTACATGTTGAAGCCCTTGTTCTAAATAAAAAAAATTTAATCAATAATTAACACTATATAGATGAGTACTGTACTTATATCTTCTGTCTTACAATCCTCATATATGGGAACAAGGTATTAAGTAAATAGTCTTTTAATCAAAATTTGAATTTATTTACCTATAATGGTTTGATCAAATCAAGCAGTTCCTTGGCAATGGATCCACTCAAGTTTATGCTATACAGTGAGTAGAAATGTACTATATCAGATATCTTCACTGTGGAAGAAAATCCAGAAATTTCTCCTCAGTGAACATAGGTAGAGATAATAATTCATGCTTTGTAAGATGCAGTTTCACTTGTACTGATATAGTGAAGTTTGGAAATGCTAACTACTATCAGTTTTGCTTAAACCAAGTTTTCTATCTAGGAAACTTATTCTTGGGGAATAAATTAAGAAAAAAGAGCCACATGGTTTTTGAAGAATATATAAAATGTATAAAAAGATGAGCCTCCAAATATACTAGCCTCTACTCACCCCCTTCTCAATTTGATTGTGAACTTGGGTTACTTTCCTTCTAGGTTCTTCTAATTTTTTAAAGTAATAAATTAAGGGTGCTACAAGGAAGAACATTACATTGAATATACAACATGTAAATGTTTTGGATACATGCCTAACACGTGAAATAGCAGCCAGATTCTTACACACTTTTCATAATACCTCACTTTAAAAAATATACTTTGGGGGCTGGAGAGATGGCTCATCAGTTAAGAGCACTGGTTGTTCTTGCAGAAGACCCGGAATCAAATCTCAGCACCTGCATGGCCCAGCAGCCTCTCTGTCCTCCGCGGGTATTGCGCAACACGGGTGCACTACTTACATGCATGCATTATACACATACACATAAAAATAATAAGTAAAATATATAAAATATACATATATGTTATTTACTATTTTAGTATATGAGTATATTGTCTGCATACATGTAAGTGCACCCATGTTGTGCAGTGCCTGTGGAGGTCAAAAGAAGTCATCAAATTCCCCTGGGACCAGAGTTATGAACAGTTGTTAGCTGCCATGTGACTGCCGGGACTCAAACCCAGGTTCTCTGCCAGAACAACCAGTGTTCTTAACTGCTGAGGCAGCTCTCCAGCCCCACATAATACCTTATTTTTGGTGTTGTGCTTTCTGTGTGGTTTGAGAAGTTCTGAGGGTAGCAGAATTTTTAAAAATGATTAAATTATGGTATGTATCTTCTATAATCACCATAGAATAAAACTGGAAACCACCATGAGAAACTTTAGAAATTGTGTATACACATGGATATTAAATAAGTTCTCTTGAAGACTAATGGAACATCAAATACTTTATTAAAATATACTAAAATTCTTCAAATAAATGAAAATGAGCATGTATCAAAAATTTCAGATTTTCTACTTTAATAGATATAGGTTTTTAAAGCAGTTCCTGAAAATGTTCTGGATCTTTCTGGTGTCTGTTGTGATGTTTCCCCTGTTGTCTCTGATTTTGTTGATTTGGAGTAGCTCTTTTTTTCTTTTGGTTAACTGGGCTAAGTGTCTGTTCATCTTGTTCTTAAAAATTAGGAAAACAAATATAGTAAGACATCAAAAATGTTATAGACCGTGAGATTTAAACAAGGGATTGAAGTGTAGTTCATAAACAAAATCAAATAAATTTAATACATCACATCAATAGAATGAAAGTCAAAACCCTACGATCATTTTAACACTTTCAGGAATAACACCTCAATAATATTCAACATTCCTTTGTGACAAAATCTTAAGCAAATTAGATAGAGAGGGAATCTCTTTCGCACAATAAAGACTGCAGTTGACAAAAATATAGCCAATTAATTTAATGGGGGAAAATCTGAAGCAATTCTGTCCAAGATCAGAGCCTATGTTAGCCAATCTTATGTAGCATTATACTGGAAACTTTGGCCAAAGCAGTTAGAAAGGAAGTAATAATTGACCTGGGAAAGATGTCAAATTATCCTTGTTTGCAGATAATATGGTAAGATTTCATACCAAAAAAAAAAAAAAAAAAAAAAACCAAAAAAACACCCCCCCCCAAAAAAAAACCAACCTGCTGACTTCATCAATAGGATATAAGAGCTGGTAAATTCAGCAACATAACAAGATACAAAACGATGTGTAAAACTCACCCCCTCTACCTCAGAATATACAAACATCAACCCCTCTACCTCAGACTATACAAGAGCCACCCCCTCTACCTCAGAATATACAAACATCAATCCCTCTACCTCAGAATATACAAAAGTCAACCCCTCTACCTCAGAATATATAAACATCAACCCACAGTAGACCAAAGCCTTAAGTGCAAGCCCAAAATCTGAGTAGCTATTATGAGACTGTGTGGGAGATACATCAAAACAATAGGCAATAATGTTTTAGATGGAAAGTCTAAAGCACAAGTAGTAAAAGCAAAAACAGACAAATGAGATTTTAATCAACTAAGAAACTTCTTCACAGAGAAGGAAACAATTGGCAGAGTGAAGAGACAACTTTCAGATCTGGAGAATATATTTACAAACAATTAATTTGACAAAGTATCACCATAAAAGATACAAAAACAACCCAAACAACTCAACACAAAAAAATAACACAGACGGAAACATTATCTAAGAAGACATTTCTCAAATATGTTATAAACATACTCAGTATCAGTAATCATTAGCAAAACACAATAAAAACCACAATAAGATGCTCTCTCATCCCAGTTAGAGTAGCTCCTAACAGAAAGACACGCCCGCACAACACAACACAGGCATATGCATGCTCACTCACGAATAACAAATGCTGAAGAGGAGGTGAAAGAAGGGGAACTTTTCTTTGGAGGAAGAAATGAATATAACAAAGTTAGTATAGAAAATGACATCGACATTCCTTACAGAACTACAGATAAGGGTTGAAGAGAGGGCTCAGTGGATAAGATCATGGACTGCTCTTGCAGAAGATCAGGGTTCAGTTTCCAGCCCCACATGACAGCTAACAACCATCCATAATTCTAGTCCCAGGTGATCCAATGCCACACTCTGGCCTCTATATTCATGCTTTTGATGGATTTTGGAAATTCTTTAAATCTTTAAGATTTGTGATAAAAAGAGAACTTGATATTTTAATAAATAATTCTGAACCAATTAGATAACCATAAAACATAGGCATAACTCTTCATTTTTAACCATATTGAATAATTGATACTTATTTTTTCTTAGCATAATTGCCAATATCTCTATCAAAAATAATGATCTAAAATATTTGATAGTCACCATATGTGCTACTTTATAATTTATATTCATGTGGTCCCATTTTTTTGGTTCATTTGTTTGTTTAGTGACAGTTCCATGGTATTCAGGCTGGTTCCAAACTTCATATGTAATGGAGGATGAGCTTCAGGTTCTGGTCCACCTGCCTCTCCCTCTCCAGTGTTGAAGTTACAGGTATGTACCACCATTCCAGGCTTTCATGTGTACATGTGTCAACAAATTATTAATCAATGGATCTCTCTTGTGTACTATGATTTTTTTATATTTTTGGGTCTTTTTTTTTGAGACAGGGTCTCCCTGTAACCCCAGCTGTCCTGGAACTCACTATGTAGACCAGGCTGGCTTTGAACTCACAGAGATCCAGTTCCACCTCCCTCTGCCTCCCAAGTTCTGGGATTAAAGGCATGCGCCACCACACCCAGCATGAATTATTTATTTATTTATTCAATACTCCCAAAGGTATATTACAAAAAAAAAACCCACAAAAAACAACAACCACCAAAAACCCTACACGTCCCAAAAGGCTTTCTGTCTCTCTCTCTCTATCCACACCCTCAAATGCAGGCATAATTTCATATAAACAGTTTCTCCCATGTCTTTAGGAATTCTGTATGCAGGTAGGGAACTTAAATAGATCCATAGTAAGAATGAGCATCAGTCTCTTCTGCTGTGTTTTGACATTTATGTGGTACCAACATAATAGTAAAAAATAATGCAGCCATTATTGAATCATTATTGGTTTAGTCACTTTATGTTTATTGGTTTAAATTTGCATCATGTGCATAAGTGCTCAGTTAGAGACCTAGGTGCACAACATTTTATTCCCAGAAGTAAAACTGAAGCACCTAGAGATGCCATGGTAATTACTGAGTACTTTAGAAGTGTGTGCACACAAGCACATATGCTCCTCTGATTATCTTACTGCAGGATTTAGCCTTGTTACTTTTTTTTTAATTTCCACATGAGCTAAGGATTATCTCTGTGATGAAAGATAGACCATAGCAAAGACAAGCAGTTCCGAGCACTACAGAGATATTTTTAACCTTATTTATTATTAATAATTGTGATAAAAATAAGACAATTTATGACCAGCAGATCTACAGTCCCTATTATTCATGGTAAGAGGTTTATATAATATTAAGCTCGTTTTCTGGTATATTTTTTATTTCTATAGACCCTGAGTCCAATGACCACAGTAACAGAAAACTTACTCAAGGTCACAACATAAATTTGGAGCAGAACTAAGGTTGAAAATGTCCACATTTAAAGCAAATATTATAATCTCAGAATATTTGCCAAGAGTTAATGTCTTTCTTGAGGCATTTATATTTCCCTCTCATTCTCTCGTGCCTCTTTTCTCCTCTACCTTGTCTAAGACATGACCGAAGGTTAATGCAATCAAAGAAAGAGAATATAATGTGAGTTGATAAAGATTCTGTAAACCGGGCTTTCTGTATGCTGTGAAGAGGGGCACATGTGGATTAAGGAAAGATGAAGAACAGAGCATAGAAATATTGAGTTCAGGAAATGGTACCCTAGATGAATACCACAGCAAAAGATTTATAATTTTTCCAGCTCTCCTGTCTCTCCCATTCCATTTTTACTCTAGAAAGTCCATGAATTTTTCTTCCCCAATGTGCTTCATAGAAACAGGAACTTCATTTGTTTCCCAGGCAGCCATTAAAACCTAAAACTATCACCCTTCCCATTTCCCTGTCTTTCTATGTAAAAGTTGTTGATAAAGAATTTCTTTAACCTGCTTTATTTATTTGTAGGTCATAAGATGCCCATGCTGGAAAAGTTCTGCACCATCTAGGAGGAAGGAAGCTGTATGGGGAAAAGACTACAGTTCTCTCCCCCAGGACCTTGCACAAGCAGGCACATGCATGACCATACCACTGGAGAGTTTAGGCAGGAGATCCATGAGGCAAGCTAAGAGATTCTTATTCCAGGACACAAGGCGGAGTGTTATCAAGAAGCAAGCCTGCAGTCAGCCTCTGGCCTCCGAATACATGCTGACACATGTGCACACATACCTTCACACACATGTGCAGACATACACCCGTGTGCACATACACCAAAACATATACCCACATCCTGACAAAAGGAAAAATGTATTAATTGTAATACTATATCTTTAGCAAAATATATTAAATAAGGATTAATAACATTAAGAATTGGATGTTAATTTTGTAAAGGTTGATAATGATGCACTAATTTTATTTAAAAGTCTTTAATATTTAAAATAAGGATTTGTAAATAAACTGTAGGAAAGTCCCCAGAATTTTATATATCCATGCCTACTCCATACTCTCAGACCTAAATCAGTTCTGGCAGATTCTGACCCAGCCCAGCCAGATGAGATCCCCATATCCCTAGCCACCTCTGCCATTCCCACACTCTCAGTCTATGCACACCCATACTGGTAAAAGTCCCAGATGTCAGTCTACCTTCACATTCCTCATGCTCCCAGGTTTGGTTCAGGTAGTGAAACATGTGTACCAGCTGAGGTGGACCCTGCTGGGAGTCGCATTCACATGATTTCTTAGTTACTACAGAATTGGAAACACCCCTGTTTACCCAATCAAACATCAATACTGAGTATCTGAATATTATTGGAGTAAATAACCACTTTCAAATTGGATTTAAGGTCTGCTTCATAGGATGGAGTCAATATCTGATGTTGGTATTAGGCCTAGGAACCTAAGGCTAGACAGGTCACAGGGCATAGAGGAGGTCCCAATACTTGTTTTCTACTAAATAATTATAGTATTAAACTGACTTCTAATGACTTATTGTCATAACCATAGATTAATGCATCCCTCAACTCTTACCAGAGAAGCTTCCTTATGCAGCAGATCATGACTGACAGAAACCCACACATGGCCAGTGTGCAGAGAAGAAAAGGCTGCAGAGTGCCTATGCCTGAATAGGACACTGATATCAAACTTCTTCCTCCCAAAGCTCAGGGATCATTGTGGAAGACATGGCATGAAGATGGTAAGACCCAGAGGTGGTGGATGGCCAAAAGGAAATAGAGTTTTTCAGACAGCTGATCAGTTACTCATATGAACTCACAGCAGTGATGACAGCATGAACAAGTCCCATGCAACTTTAAACCATACAAAATCCCAGCGTAGATATAGTACATGTGTAAGAACCTCCAACTCAATCTGAAAAAGTATTGCATCAAATGGGTGCTGAGTAGGAGAAAAACAATCTCTTTCAAGGATATGATTCTTAAAAGGTTAACCAGGTTCCAGTGGATAGACCCACACAAAAGTACATTTGGATAGATATATGTGTATATATATAATTGGGCAGAGGCAGTAAGGGGGACAAGGATAGAAGGGATCTAAATACCATAAAAACACACTGTATGAAAGTCAGAAAAATTGAATAAAAAATACCAAGTATCTGATGTACTGACAGATCAAATTTTCATACCTGAACTGAAATCAACCAAGTCTGGGAAACAAAATCAAACTTCAATTCAACAAAGGCAGGCCAGAATCTCACCCCAGCACACAGCCAACAAAAGAAGGTTACATAGCAAAATGCAAACAATGAGAAAGTCCAAGACAATAACACCCCCCACCAACCCCACTGTTCTACAGAAATATTATAAAACGAGAATTTTCTAGATGAACCCCAAGACACAAAAATAAACACGATCAAAGAATTCAAGGGGTTTAAAGAAGATATAACACCTTAGTGAATTTAAAGGGACAGAAATAAACTCATGAGTGAACTCCAAGAAAACACAATATACAGTTTATTTGAAAGCAGAATTCAGTATAGAGATATAAATACTGATGAAAAATATGGCAAGAAATTTAGGACACCATGAAAAATCAAAATCTGTGGATTATAAGCATAGAAAAGAGAAAAAAATGCCTGATCAATGGTATACAATAGACCTTCAATGGTTCAATGGAAGAAAGCTTCCCCAAAGTAAGGGCAGATATACCTCTACAAACACAGAAGCACACAGAGCACCAAATGGAAAAAATCAGAGCAGAAACTCCCCAAGGCATATTAGAGTGAATACACTAAGTGTGTGAGCAAATTGAAGGTATTGAAAGCTGTAAGAGAAATACTACTAGTAGCATATAAAGGTAAAGTCACCAGAATGAAGCTGACCTCTCAGTGGAAACTTAAGTCAGAATATTCTGCAACATTGTACTACAAGATATAAAGGGCCACAGATGCCAAACCAGACTACATTCCTTGGCAAAACTATCTGCCATAGTTGTAGGCAAAAGAAAAACTCCTCATGGTTTACAGAAGCTGAAAGAATTCACATCCACTAAGCCAGTTCTACTGGGAATACCAGAAGTAATACTACAGACTGAAGGGGAACAAACATGGCCATGAGATTACAGAAAGAAATCATATGAAGTCATTACTGAAACACAAAATAGAACTAAGAACAGAAACAGAAAAAAAATAGGCACACCATTCAATAATAATTTTAAATACTGATGGCTTCAACTCTCCAATCAAAATACACAAGTTATGGGGTCGAAGAGATGACTCCATGATTAAGAGGATAGGCTGCTCTTTCAGCAGACCGATATTTGGTTCCCAGTACCCACATAGTAGCTAACAATCATCCCTAACTCCATTTCCAGGACATCCAATGTCCTCTTGAGGCTTCTGCAGGTACACTGGTACACTTATATACATGCAGGCAAAGCACTCATACATATTTAAAAAATAACCAATCAAAAGAATGAATTGAGAAACAAGATCAATTTTCTTTTCTACCAGAAATTCATTATACCGCCAAGGACAGGCACCACCACCATAAAAAGATGGATAAAGTATTTCAAGAAATCGCAACCAAAAAACAAGCAGGCATTTCTATCCTTATAGCTGATAAAATGGAGTTCAAATTAAGGTTAACTAGGCAAGATAAAGAGATAAAGAAGGACACGTCATTCTGATTAAGGGAATAATTAACAAAGAAATCATTCACCACCACCCCTCATATGAATCAAACTCTAAGAGCTACTACTTTCAGAAGAAGCATGCTACTGGACTTTAAGACACAAATTAACCTCAGCTCAGTAATAGTAGGCAATTTCTCCAACAAAAAGCTTATCTGGACAGAAAATGGAGAAACATCGTATTTAATTGACACTTTATATCAAATGAACATAACAGATATCTATAGATTATCCCACCCAAACACCAAAGAATATACTTTCTACCCAGGAGCCTGTGGAAGTTTTTCTATAATAGACCAGATATTGGGACACAAAACAAATCTCAACAATTATAGAAAGCTGAAATAATTATGTATCCAATCTAACCACAGTGCAGTTAATTTTAAAAATCAACAGCAAAATAACTTCAATTAATTAAATGAAATCATAGAAATTATAAGATATAATATGAATGATAAATGGGTCAAAGAAAAAAAATCAAGAAAGAAATTTAAAATTCATGGAATTAAATGAAAATAAAAACACAACACAACTAAATCTTTTGGACACATGAAAAGGAGTCCTAAGAAGGAAATTTATAGCTCCAAGAGCCTACATTAAAAAGTCAGGAAGAGTACAAATAAATGACATAAATACACACTTTAAGAATTTGAAAAAACAGGAACAACCCCAAACCCACATCCAGTAGATGGGAAGAGATAATAAAAATCAGAGTATAAATGAATGAAATAGAAAGAAAGAAAATAATACAAAGAATTGACCAATCTAAGAGTTTATTCTTCAAAACATTACTGTGATACATCATTTAGGTGGGCTACTGCAAAGCATGAAAATCCTGCATAGGGTTCACATGCTATCTGATAACAGTCTCAGTCTTTAGATTGAAGGTAGGGATCTCTTAGTCCCAAAGATTTACCTAGTAATCACAAGGATGTTAGGCACCGTGATGGCTAATCCTGGTTGTCAACATTACATACCTGAGAAGAGGGAACTTCACTTGAGGAATTTCCTCCATAAGGCTGACTTGTAGACATGTCTATGGGAAGTGTTCTTGACTGCTGAGTTATATGAAGACCACACCCACTGTTGGCAGTGCCACCACTGAGCTGTGTAAGAAAGCAAGCCCAAGCAAGCCAGACAAAACAAACCAGTAAGTAGTGTTCCTCAGTCCCTGCAGTAGCTCCTGCCTTCAGGTCCCGCCTTTGTTTCCCTTGAGGATGAACTGAAATTTGTAAGCTGAAATAAATCCTTCCCCTCCCAAAGTTGCTTTTTGTTAGTGTTTTGTTACAGGAATTGAAAGCAAACAGACAGGCTCCAGTACAAAGGTGGAGAATAAATCAACACAGAGGTGGAAAAAGATAGCAGGATACATTGTAATTAGGTTCTGGCACTACAACATTCCAGCACTCCTTCTCCAAAAACCCCTGGTGTTTTATTCAGTCAACCAGCCTTGTAAGTTGCACCTGAGATTATCATTCATAAAACAAATCCAAGATGTTTGCTATTCACCAATTTAAATAGGATAATCTAATCAGAATGTTACAGTAAGAGGAGGTGTTTTGGGAATCATGTAGGCATCAACACTCCTCAGTCTCTACTGTACTCAGTCCATTTTCATTTATTTCCTACCCATCGAATAACATATTTTGGGGAAATATTCTATTATTTTTCAGTCATTGTGATATATGGATAAACTTAATACAAGTTGTCCTCCAAGTACTTTACATTTTCCAAGAGCTCATTTAAAGGAAATAATTTGAAAGAGAGAGAGAAAAAAAAAATCTCGGTGGGTATTTTAATTCTTGAGACCTGCTCTGAGACAAATGATCACTTTCCATTCAAGTAATTGTAGCCTTGCAAAGATTTTTGTCTTCATGGACACTAGGCTAGGAAGCTGTCCTGTCAAAACAAAGCTCGCTGTCTCCCCTGCTTACCAATGTTTTTATCAGTAGCCATTTCAAAAGAAAGCTGCGTGGTGGCTAGGAAAATGCCTGTTGGGAGGCCAGAGGCAAAAATCACCTCTCCGTAAATGAGAAAATATGTGACAAGTAAGCCGTTTAAAATTATGAATTAAAATGCCTTTGGCAAGTCTGAAAGAAGTGAAGTAGAAAAGCCGAATTTCTAACACCGAAGTATGTAACATTTATTTAGAGTTACGGGTAGGAAACATGAGCAAAACAGAAGACAGTGAAAATTGGTTGAGAACAAATAAGATATGATAATAAAATCAGCTAAATTTTGTTGATGCTTATCAGTGTCCGTTTTAATATTTATATAGTCTTACTGTTTCTCCATAACATCCTCATGATAAAAGTACATATACTAGACGTATTTGACAGAAGAGAGACTGGGACCAATCTTGAGCTAATCATCAACAAAATCGTCATTGACCAGAGTGAGTAGGCATGCTCCCACATCCCAGCTTCTGTTTCATAAGTAATTAATGTGAATCCGTTCTTGCAAGGACAAAGGTATAGAGATGGTTCCCCTTTGACTTCCTGGGATAGCTATTATGATGAAAGTTGTTTCCCTGACTTTCTACTGTTATTTTCCTTTTAATTTCTGATACAGGAGGAGTACCTAATTTGCGGGGACTGCCTAGAGTTAGGTGTTTGGTACAGGACTCTGGTAACACTATCATCTCAAAGCTAGAAGGAAGTAACAGTTTGGAGGAAATGACTTTCTCAGGGGACCAAGGCTAATGCATATACTGATGTAGGGGGTAACTTCCTTCCTTCCTCCCTCCCTCCCTCCCTTCCTTCCTTTTTCTAAATCTTGTATTTCAAAACCACTACTCTTTGGATTTTTGTTAGGAAATTACTATCTCTTGCTGAAATTCATGTTATAAAAACCTATTGATAATCACTCCATGGAGGGTTATCTGTTTATACTAACAGGAAGTTTAATTCCTCATAGATTCTAATTACCCCAACAATTTCAACACCTTTACTAAAGGACTTTGTACTGCATTTACATTCGCTTTTAAAGAAACCTCTCATGAGATCAGTGCTTTGTCCCCAAATGACAAGTTGCAAATGAGGCATTTTCCTTTAAAACATTTTCAACTTGAGGAAATAATTTATCCAGACAGGGGACACTCCTCACTGACCCCAACATATGAGAAAAGAGAAACTTGAGTGCCAAGCTATAGTTTCTTGCATTTCAAAGGAATAACAAAAAATAGCATTACAAGACTTCTATTTGCAATACACAGGAAAAAAATGTCATTATTCTAAAGCTTTAGTATTTGGTTGGCTTGAGTAATCTTGGGTAATGCAGGCACTGTGGCATTTATCTCCCTTGTACTTGAATGCTGAGGGTGAATTTAAAATTATATTCCTGGTTTTTAGTAAGTCTTAATTTTAATGAGAATGTTTGAAAATGAGGCAATAGCCATTCCGGATGAAATTGAAGGGATTCTTGCTACCTGGCTAATTGAATATCACATTTGAAATAGAATTGACCTGTACACCCCTTTTCATGGAGATGGTTATAAATATGCACATCACTCCTGACATCCAAAAAAATAAATTTCACTTTCTAGAAACCTTTATGTAACACTCAGATAATGCTGTAAGATTCTACTCCTTGTCATTTTCTTTGATGTAGCTACAGTTCTGGAAAGAAATCCCTAAATTATGGACGTTTCAATCTGATGAAACTGAGGCAGGCCAGAAAGACAGGGAAAATTAGGCAGACATTAGGAAGGAAAGGAGACTCTCACTTCACAGTCGGTTTGAAGCCTCTTACTAGTTGAGAATGAAGAATTCTAGCAAAATAACATTTGCTTAAGCCTTTCTCCCTTCCCAGCTGATAACTTCCAGTTATCTAGGTCTTCATTTGAAACCTCATTTACAATAAAAGATCATGTCCTAGCATCCTCTGTAACCTTAATGGCTCTTGTTTTTACACTATCAGATTGTAATCTCATCCTACCTGTATGGACCCACCCTATTATCTCACTTACCAAAACAAGTGCAAGATCTCCCTGCTATCTACTTTTCATCCTCCCAGAAGGTGCTATGCAGGCTACTGGGGAAGAACAAAAGGTCCTAGTGGTCTAAACCACTTGACTTACTATTGCCATTTCACTAAATCGACATGGGTCAAACTGCCTTCTACACATCTATGCTTAGGCCTATAGACAAGTACTTACCCCAGAATCAGACAAATTCCTCTTTACAATGAACTGAGGTGAATTCAAAGGCTCCTGGATACTTAGAATGCTTACAAGAAGAGACCATTGAATGCTAAGCCTTAAACAGGAGAGTTATACTAACCTTCTAAAGCTCAGGGAATAATGAAGAAGAAAGGGTGGAAAGGACACAAGAGCCAGAAGACAGGGAGAAGGGCAACAATACGCTCAGTCATTGGAATTATGAATGCACAGCAGCTGTGACTGCCTTAGCAGGGTGCCTGCAAGATGGGGCCTATCAAGAGAGAGTCATGAATGGAGTAGTGGCTCCTGGGACCCTATTGATCCCTGTTGAACTATTGGCTAATGAAAGATTTGGGGGGAAGGAGAGTGAGCATCTTCAGATGTATACTCACTGGTGAGCCCACCATGCTTCATTGGATGGTCCTGGTTAAACTCAATGAGTCACAAAACAAAACAAAGAGGCATGTACAAGGAAAGTGATCTATAGAGAAGGTGTGTTGGCAGGGATGAGAAAGAGATATACAAGTGTTGAGGGATAGAGTAATCAGAATGCATTGCATACATGTATGTAATTGTCAAGGAACAAATTTAATTAATTAAAATATCATATTAATTGAAGGGCCTGAATGAAAAGAACATTTGTGGACAATTAGAGATAGAGAGAGAGGGAATATTTTTCCTAGAAGCACTTCATAATACAATTTGAGAGCCACCAAAATACTACCTAAGGCACTTAAATGTCACTCTTTGTGACGCCCACGTCCAGACTCTCAGGTTCTCCTTACTTCCTTAACCAGTGCTTTAGAATGTATCCTAATAAACTTAACTCTGCATCATATTAGTTTATCTTGAAATACTTTTCCATGGTTTGGTCAAAGAGCTGGTTTTATCAGAATTGAGTTACCTAAAGATTAAGGAAAGGCTTCAGAATGATGTGGGTAACATCTTGAAACTTTGTCCCACTCCCGCTTCCACTGACAAAGCTAGTATTACTATATTTCTTGATGCTGAAATGTGAGAACACAAATATCTCTGGGTTCCTGATAACATGTGATCAACCGATATTCATGTCAATCAATTTCACTATGCAACTAATTTCAGGTGATCCTTCTGAAATCAATCCTATATAAAGCCTCAGTGCTCTATTTGTAGAAACTGCCTTCTTATTTCAGAAATCAGAAGACAGATCCTACATAATCTTCTATCTTAAAAGGAATTTTGTTTCAGATAACTCTATGCGTCTTCTTGTTTAAAATATCACTTCTATTTGCCTGATCACGTCACTCTTATTTGCTTGCTCCCAGCCCTGTGACAAGTACAGCAAATTGGTATGGCATCTGCAGAAATCAAAAACATTTCTTTCATATAATTTCAGTTATTTTAAAATGTAGAATTTGTGTGTTTTTCTTTAAAAAATGATCTTAAATACTTAATGACAGTATTTCAAAGACGGTTCTGTTATTGGGCTTCCCTCACAACGCTTAATGCCTTAAATAGCATTCATCAATCTTGGCTAATTACTGTATTGCCTTTGTATACTACTGCTTATATTTTAATACATATATTGTTCATGAGGCCCAGAATATAAGACTTCAATATATGGTACATAGGCATGCGGAGGAGTTTGAAATGAAGATGAAAAGGGGAAAATCAGAAGCAAAGCTCTCAACCTTCTGCCTTGCTACCTCCTGTCTCCCCCTCTTGAATTGAGTCATAGAAACCAGTTTTTTTCTTCTTCTAGGCAGGTCATAGAAACAAGAATCTCTCTCCCTAAAGAAAATCATCAAACATAAAAGTGCCATCCTCTCCGTTTTCCCTTGAGCTTTCTCATTGCAGAGGAGTCCTGCTCTCTCCCTGGGAGATAGTAATGCTACACAGAGTGGTCCAAGGAGATCTGACCGGCAAGGCTTGCCAGGCTCTGTACCCCAGTCTTACACCATAAGAGCACACTCTGTGTCCAATCATTTCTGTATGGCTAAGCATAAAAACAGACAGTTTCTCTAAGACTTTGTACTTTGTTCTAAGCACTCTGTGCTATATAAAACTTTAACTAATTAGTTATTCTTGTTCCTTTATAACCTGTCTTTGGTATTGGAGTGGTGGTCACTGTGGTTTCTATGTCAGGTAAGGAAAGTTGTCACATGTTTTGCCTCTAAAATACATAACAATTTTTATATGTGGATTTTATTTTTATAAGAGGCTTAAAATATGAGCAGAAATTGGATGCTGAATTTTATTTCCATTCATTGTAAAGGACACTGAGCTCCCAGCCCAACCTGATATATTCCTTTTCATTTTCTTTATTAGAAACAATGAGGTAGAAGTGGTTTTTCAAGTTATAAAACCACCAGGTATGGGTGGTTAAAGTAAACTTTAATTCTTTTTTAAATATTTATTTTTTTTATGTGTATGCATGTATTGCCTGCATGTAGGTAAGTGCATCTGTGTCCTGCAATGCCTGTGGAGGTCAGAAGAGGCTGTAGGATCCCCTGGGACTGGAGTTATAGACAGTTGTTAGCTGCCATGTAGGTGCTGGGATTCGAACCCAGGTCTTCTGCAAGAACAACCAGTATTCTTAACCACTGAGCCATCTCTCCAGCCCCAACTGTTTAATTCTTTAAATCTTTAATTCAGCAGTTTAAGAAATAAACCCCTCTAGTTTGATGAAGCTACAGAAAAGAGTCTGGGGTATAATTTCCATGTATCAGAGTCTTGCTAGAGCTTCCAAAGGCTTCAGTTGGGAAGGATCTCCTCCTATTATAGCCCAATACCGAGAAAGCAACTTTGAGTTGCTTTTTGAAAAAGAATTTTAAAATATTCATGTACATGCCGTGGGGGCGGGGGTGCTGCCCACCAAGGTCAAAAGAAGGAATTGAATCCCTCGGGCCTGGAGTTTCTGCTGATGGTGAGCCCCACCTAATCACCCATATGGATGGTGGGAAACAAACTCAGGCCCCTTAACAGATGTGTCATTACTCCATCCTTAGTCAGGCTTTTAATTTCTATTGTACTTAGTTATTTGTACTGATGCATAATTAAAACATGAGAAAGTGGTAGGTCAATATTAACTAACACTCAGAAGTAGAAAGCAAAGGTAATAACACATAAAAACAAATACGTAGGATCAAAGCAATGTAAATATAATATAATCCTATAGCATAAAATTGCAGAATTAACATTTTTTTAATTAAATGGATATTTATTATAATAAAATCAAAAATGACTATATTCCTTCAATTACAAGATCCTCCATCTAGGCATCATTTCATGAATAGAAAGTAAAAGAAGAGCCAAAAAGAACAAGTGTGATTGCCCTGCATTATTTTCTGCACACACACACACACACGTGTAACTATATATTGCAGAATGTCAGCATGTACATACGGAAGGCATGCACATTATACACACACTGGGACCTGCACCTTATGTAACACTTTCCTTTTCTGGGAGACTTAAATAGTATTTATTCATAATTTTGTACCTAAGCATGGTTAAAATTTGGAAGAATGGACGTGAGCTATTGCGTTATTAATTTGACATTTTATAAACACATGCTGAGTGCAGAGAGTTAAAGGTCAGAGTCCATTTTTGCTAGAAACAAAAAGAGATAAAAGCATTGAAATCTATGCTACAGTCAGAAATGTGTTCAAAAGTTCCCTCACAGTTTCTCTAAAAGTCTTAGCCTCACATAAATGCTGACTGCATTGCCAAGTGCTGTCGATTTTTCACCTTAAAAATAGATTTGAATTCATTTACCACAGGGCACAGAGGAAAAGAGAATAAGTCAGAAGGATCTCAAAGTGGAGATGCTTAGGCACAAGAGACAGAAGACAAGCAGGAGGTAAAATGTAATTTTGAGGGAAAAAATCATAAGATAAGATTGGATTTTTCAGTATAATTTTTCTGAAAATGCAATTTGTAACAAGTTATATTGTCTGTAAAAGAATCCCTACTGCACTTCTAATGTGCTTTTTTAGTATCTGAAACATAAAAGCACGCCAGAATACTTCATGTGCAAACCATGGCATTAAACAGATTAGAAAAACTAAATGTCATACAGTAACATGGTCGGTTCTTGTGCGGTTAATTTAGTAGAAAGGCAGAGAATCGCTGCAGGAGACACTTTCTCTAGTTGTGCACCCTGCAGCTAAAATACCTTGTATACCTTTTTCTGAAGGAACAATAACTTTGCTGAAGTGATAAATTTAAAGCTTGTGTGGTTTTCGGATTGCATCTCAATGGAATTGCTCCTGAACTGGGCTGTGTATTCAGAAAAATACACGTGAGAATGGACATGATTCCAAGTTCCCCAGCCTCTCAGAGTTCTGTGACCTCATCGCTTCTCTGTCAGACTCATTGGCTGTCCATCTACTCCACTGTCAATAATAGTTTGAATAGAATTACCTTTTTGCCTCCCCCATTTTACTTACTGTATCTTTTAATGACTTAAATGTCCATATTATTAGTTACATATCTCACCATTTCCATGCAATTGGAAAGACTACAAAAGCTTTTGACTACAAAGCTTTTAAACTCTTTTGGATTTGTTTATTTTTATTTTGTGTGTATGAGTGTTTTGTCTGCACACAACACCTGCACTGTGCCATGCTTGCGGAGGTCAGAAGAGGGTGTCTTGAACTGCAGTTATGACAGCTGTTTGCCTCCTGTGGGTGTTGAGACCAGAACCCAATTCAAGTCCTCTGCAAGTGCAGGCAGGGCTCTGCCTTCTCTGCTGAGCCATCTCTCCAGCCAGGATTTCTGACTTTTTAATTATTATTTAATTTAAAAATGCATATATTCAAGGTATATATTATGATTTCCAAATCTTTATAGCATATAGTGATTACACTGTCAAATTAATTAGCATATCCCTTACCACTCCTACTTAGCCTATGTGTGTTCATGAGGGCCTTTGAATGTGGTTAAGAGATTTAATTCTGCATTCTTACCAAATTTCTAGTAAACACAATATTGTTAACTACAGTCAATCTGTTTCATATTTCAGCTCAAGAACTCCTTCATCTCATAAAAGAAAGTTGACCCCAACATCTGCTTTCCCTACATGTGTCACCCATGGCAACCGCTGTTCTCCTGGTTCTAAGCTTAAAATGTCTTTTCAAGTTTCCTGGTTTGCACACAGGCACATAAAGAACATTTTTCTGCCTTCACTTAAAAAATAATACATTGCAGTTGACATTATCTGGCCACTAGGTCAGGAAACTTAAATTGGGCATCATGTATTCTCCAGCGGTCTCAAAGCAAAGCCCATCACTCCTGTTAATTAGTGCTTTTCCTATGGATTCTGACTGAAATCACCTTGGTTGCTTCTCTGGCTCTCACCTGATTCTAATTAGTCCCCTTGGAACATTAACCCAGCTCCTTCCTTCCAACCCCATTCCTACCTCATGATTCATCTCATTAGAAAAACTGATAAGTGGCCTCCTAATATCTGCTAGGTAAGATGTACAGTTGTGAGTTCCTCCACTAAGCAGTTTGCTAATGATAAAGAATGGCCTTCCTTGTGGCAAGCATTACAGAGTATCATTGCCTAATGCCCTTTAACTTGGGTAATTAAACACATCAACAGTAGGGATAATTTTTTCACAGTGGGGGTAAAGGAAAACTAGAACAGAAAAAAAAAAAAAAAACACATACCTTACCCTAGTAAGAGCTGACATCTCTATAAAGCATTTAAGCAGGCTTAATGAAGGTACTTTCCATATTGGCCACTAAGCAGTATGTATTCTCTTGGCCTCCTGAATTCAAGCAGAGGAAAATCATGGACTTTTAAAAACTTTTAAAATCAAGTAGAAACTCATGGTAGCAGAAAAATAACCCCTTTCTCAAAATGCCCACAGCCCAATCCCTGGAACTTCTGAATGGATTGTGTTACATGGTCAAAGAGCCCTGGCAGATGCAGTTAAAACTTTGGACATTGAGATAGGATTATTTTGCATTTTGTGAGTGAGTTAAATGTTAATACAAGAAACCTTAAAGCCTGTGGGCAGAGAGAAATATTACAACACAATAAAAACTATCAGAGTGATACTTTGAATTCTCCTGAGGGTCTCCATGCATTTTAGGGAAAGCATCCAAAGTCAACCTCTTCCCTCAACATACATGTGCACTCAAGTATATGCATATGTGCACCTAGAAGTTACACAGAGAAAAATAACACATACACAGACAAAACCACAGACACACACATACACACACACACGAATACAGATAATGACATCAGACACATACATAGCAGAAAAATAACAAGATAATGGGATTGCCAGATACACTATCATTTGGGAGTAAATAAAATAACTTTTAAATTTGCAATAGTGAGAACTGAATCTAGGACCCTGAGCATGGTAGCTCACATGCTACCACTGGGCTACCACAGCTTTCTTGTACTATTTAACAAGGTCTCACTAAGTTTCCAAACTGACTTTGAACTTTCTGTGCAACCCAGGCAGCAAGCCTTCCATTTGTGACACTCCTGAATTAGTCTCCCTAGTAGCTGTGATTTCAAGCCAGCATGCCAAGCTGGACTTCAAATTATTCTTCAGGAATAATTCTTCAGGTTTTGTGCATAAACATATAACTTTTCACATGGCTAATTATATGTTTCATTTTTCCCCTTCTCTCATTCACTTCTTTATCTTTTCCACAAAGTTACTCTAATGACTTTCCTTTCCACTCAAATATCAACTTTGGAAAAAAATTTTGTAAAGCTATTGTTGACTAAATAGCAACTAAATGGCACGAAATATACATTGGCTATCAGAACATTCTTTTTTAAAAATATTTTATTTTTATTTTATGTGTATGTGTGTACTGCCTGCATGTAGGTAAGTGCACCCATGTCCTGCAATGCTCACGGAGGACAGAAGACGCTGTCGGATCCCCTGGAATTGGAGTTACAGACAGTTGTTAGCTGCCATGTGGGTGCTAGGATTTGAATCTGGGTCTTCTGCAAGAACAGCCAGTGTGGTTAACTACTGTGCCATCTCTCCAGCCCCCAGAACATTCTTTCAAGTCTCAATTCAGTAGCATATACAGACTGATTTTACCAATGTTATGCTAAGGGAATCTGAAATACTGCTAGTTGCTGAGAACTTGCTACCCACAGGGAAGTTTGTACATAGTTGGATAAAATGAGATAATATCGCAAAGGCATATGCTTGAGCAGAATTTGACCTATATTATGATAATATATTTGAATGCCAATGTCATTGTGTAGTTGCTGGCAGGAGTCTTGCCATTTTTCTATATTCTTCCATCCAACAGTCACCTATAAAAAAACAAAACAAAACCTTTCCTTCCAAGTGTGGATAAGTGCTCTGTTTCCAGATGGATCCTAGGTTACGAAAGCCCAGGTTTGCATGGCAAATGGCATCAAATATAAGCTAATATTCTCTATCCACTCTCGTTTTACTCACATGACAATACATTATATAAGTGCAACTCTTTTATGTGTTTATTTTTATTATGTGTATGAGTGTTTTATCTGCATGTATATAAAGTGCACCATATGAGTGCAGTGCCCATTGGGGCCAGAAGAGGACCACATCAGATCCCCTGGAACTAGAGTTACATCAGTTGTTAGCTGCCATGTGAGTGCTGGGAACTGAACCCAGGTCCTCTGTAAGAGCAGCCAGTGCTCTTAACTGCTGAGTCATCTCTCCAGTCCTTTAGCTGTAGCTCCTAATAACATCTGATGAAAGATAGATCTTGTTAGAGAATGCTTTCTGTATGAATAAAGCTGCCAATATATCTCTAAAAAATCATTTTCTTCTTTATAATAATGCACAAAACAAAACCATTCTTTTTAAATATTTAAACTTTTTGTATGCATTTAGTGCATGGGGAGGGTGCCATGGTGCACATGTGGAGGTCAGAGGACAACTTGCAGGAGTCAGTTCTCTCCTTCTACCCTCTGGGTTCCAGGGATTGAACTCAGGCCATCAAGCTTGGCAGTAAGGGCTTTCCCTATTGAGCCATTTTGCTGACCCAGAAAAACCACTATTAATTGAATACCTCCAATAAAGAATTGATAAAAGTGACTGCTATAGACGTTTGTTAGTAGAAAGAGGCATCTGTAAATCTATAAAAAGAAACTTATGTAGTTAAAAATAAAACTAAACAGAACATACTTCAGACAGAATTTGAGGCACTGGAGCTGGAACTGACCTGGAAGCCACCTCCCCTGCAGGCTAGCTCTCACAGCTTTGGAGAGCACTATGCAAGCCGCTAAGGGAGAACATCAATCAACGCTCCAACCCCAGGTTCAAGGCCTAATAACTACATCAATGACTGTCACAGCAAATGACATTCGTGCAGTAGTGGTGCTTTTATCTTGGGTTAATCAACAACCACCTAATTGGACTTAAAGCCCACTCAGTAGGAGGTACTGCAAACGTAGCTAAATATACATGGCTGGAGAGGTCTTAGAACTTAGAGAAAATGTTGAGGTTGTCACATCCCTAGACAAATGTAATTTCTTACTATGTGCAAAATATGTATCCTTATATTTACAGACAAATATCCCTGTCACTATTCATCAAAGAAGCTTCTTTGGCATTAGAAAGAGACTATTAAAGAGTTACACAACTGGTCACACACAGACATTGTCTATGAATTGCCCAAGCCTAAGTGGCACATCTCCAATGCAACTTCTAGACCAAAGGCTCATGGCAAATAAAATAGAGGGTAAAGAGGATATTAATGCATCTCTCATTTCTCATCAATGAAGTTTCCATATGCAACAGAGGGTCAGGGACATAGAAGATTACAAATGCCCAAAGTGTGAAGAGTAAGAGTCTTCAGAGTGTGGGTCTTTGGGCAGTACTCATATATTAAACTTTACCCACCCAGGGCTTGGGAACTATTGCAGAATTGGAGGAGGGAAAGATTGGAAGAGCCAAGGAGGAGGTGCACTACCATATGGAAATAGAGTCCCACAGGCTCCTGGGACCTTGCTCACATGAACCTACAGCAATGGTGTCAGCATGCACAAGACCCATCCAAAATCAAGCAAACAAAACCCCAGCACAGAGCTGTGAAAATGGGCAACAAGCACCTATCTTAGTTGAAAAATTATTAGCAGATGATTACTGCTGGGTGAGGAAGAGCTGATCTTCTTAAAGGGAGGGATTGTAGAGAGGCTGCCTGGATCTCAGTGGATGAACTTGCACTGAGGGATATCTGGGGACACTAACTTGACACCATAGGCCTTAACACAAATAACAGATTGCATGAATTCCAGTGGGGTGGGGGGTACCAGTGGGAAAGGGGGTATAAAGATGATTAAGACTGGTTAAGATGTTCTGTATGAAATATACGAAAAATCAATAAAAAGTTTATCAAGGAAAGAGTACAATAAAATAATAATAAAACTGCAAAATTCCTAAAGAGAAACGATTGCTTGTTACAATTTTCATATAAGAAGTACTCAGCCGTTACTGTTTGTTGAGGGTCAGGGTGGGTAGACCACTGAAGGGAAGTACTGAACATGGTTTTGTCAGTATCTTTATTATTAAGGATTTGCATTTGCTACCAAGTCTGGATTATTGACTGGGAACATTTCACCCACTAACAAAAAGAAATTAAATAGCAAGTGGCTCTTCACGGGCCATCACAGTGGGAGCTGCACTTATACAAAATCTGTACCAAAAGTGTACAATTGGAAAATTCAACTCAGGGAACAGTTGCATTCAAAATTTCAAAACACAACAAGGAAGGTTAAGTGTGTTTTCTGCAAGGGAAAATCAGAGTATTCTGGGGCCCATAGAGGGCTCTCCCATTTCTCTCTGTCCTTCTTTTGTTCATTAACCAGCTTTTTTATATAATCCTAAGGGAAAATTTTTTTATAGTCCTCGTAGTGTGTGAGGAGAAAAACTGTACAAATGTAGATATCCTCCAAGGAATTGATGTATATGTCCCTGAATTTGACTCAAGATAGCTTATTTCCTAAAATCATCATAGAAAACATGCGTATATGCTTTTAAGGGATCTGGGATTGGGGTGAATAACTATGAAGTACTTTCAAAAGAAATCTAGAAGAGGCAGAACTAATGCTGACTACAAAGACCTTATCCCGGGTGCTCATGACTAAGCAGTAGGAAAAGTGTTATTAGGCCCTTGACCTAAAGTAGTATAGCATGCAAGATACACACACACACACACACACACACACACACACACACACACACACACACACACACACGCACGCACACACACACACACACACACACACTTTTTTAGACAAAAATGGGAAAATAGTTTGTGGTACCATGTGTTCTTCTTTTCATGTTTATTTACCTCCCCCAGAAGATTCTTTTATCAAAACTGGGGAACATCAGTAAGGGGAAAATGCAAAACAGATGGCTCATGACTGAAACATAATTCCATTGCTAAAAATAGTTATCAATAAGAACACAGTTTTCTCTGCGTGTTCCACCTAGGAGTTGGACCAGGGCTCAAGTCCCCAAGGTTGTCTAGTATCCATAAGTGGAGAACTTTCTGAAGAAGTGTGGGTATATGGAAGGAAGGAGAAAACAGGAAGCAAACTCCTGCCTCCAGGGTAGGACAGGCAGGGACAAGCATTTTGGAGACATTGCTTATTAGAGTCCCAGGAACTGTGGAGAGTTAACGCCTGTCTCCTGTGGGCTCAAAACCTGCATGGAATTCCCTCTGTCCCCAGCTGTCTCCCATCATGCAGTGTTATCTATGAGCCTTTGATATGCTAACTTAGGGTGATACAATCTGAAAGAATCTGAGGTGATCCTGGATAGATGCAAAATTATCTTAGTTCCAAGGAACAGAATCACAAGGTACTGATGCTTCCTGAAGGGTCTGGAGCTTTTATGGCAGGAGTTTGGGAGTGACAATCAGGTTTGACAGGAGAGGGAAGAGTCACAAGCCTATCTGAATATATTCTCCAGCCTTAAGTGTTTTTACACCTAGTGGCCTCACCAGTGGATGTTAAATGGATGACAAGATATAGGAAGACATGGATGGCCCAGGAATTTTATTCATTTTATTTCAGGCCTGTTTCTTCATTAAGGGAGTGGGCAAGGTGGAGCAAATGAACAAGTCACTCCTCCAACCAGCAG
Organism: Nannospalax galili; assembly: GCF_000622305.1. Classification (NCBI taxonomy): domain Eukaryota; kingdom Metazoa; phylum Chordata; class Mammalia; order Rodentia; family Spalacidae; genus Nannospalax; species Nannospalax galili. The sequence goes on from NW_008339517.1 coordinate 4,542,592, forward strand.
CAGGAAAGCACAGCCTCTGTGTGTAAATCCTTGTGGCTCTAATAGGGAATAAATAGCAAGAACCTCCATCCAAATGGTGAAAACATTTTACAAAAGGAGAGTACGGAATGGAACAGGAAGGAAGTAACTGTTCAAGAACAAACTCCGTTATTGGCATGGAGCCCCACCCAGGAGTAAGAGAGGGACCAAGACAACTGGTCGATCCAGATGGTGGAGACTGACATGTGACCCAGCGGATCCCAAGGGCCTCGATTCCTTCAGTCCTAGAGACTGAGAAAGGAGTGTTTTCTGTGATCTTTGAAGGGAAGGAAGATGGATTGTTATCAAGATCGCCAAATCACCTAACTTATCGAGTGCACCTGGGCCTGAGTCACAGAGTTTTCTAATGCTGTCTACATAGGCCAGATGGGTTAGAGACCCAAGGAAACTTTGTGGATCAAAGGGAAGTTGGGGATGGGAGGGCTGAGGTGGTGCTACTTGCTTCATTCTGGTGTAGTTTTTGAATCAACACCACATAAGCAGGTGCTATGTGGCAGACAGCAAAGAACCCAGATAAGGAATCAATGCAACCAAATAAGAGCTGAAAAAGAAGGGCTCCCTATGTATGCATTACAGTCTCTCAGTGTTTGCTCTCAGCCTGGTTGTCACTACTACACCATGATGCACTGCTTCCTGAGCCTAAGGATGAGGTAGAGCCCAGCTCGCTGCTCCTCTTCCAGGTTACCCATCATATCAATCATGGTCCTGAGGTCTTGGCACTGTGACTGAAGTCAGTCACTGATGAAATCCTGAGGATCTCAGACAAATTCAATCTAAACACCTGGTGGGTCTTCAACTGGGTCATGGTTTCAATGACTTCATGATCTTGAGAACTACAGTGGTGATTTCTTAGCTGGCAGGAAATAGCAGAAAATTCATCTGGCTCTTTAAGACATCATCTCCTTTCCCATCCATATCAGAATGAGACTTCATTGCCTGGCCATTTGGGTCAATGCTGATGGAGTGAATAATGATAATGGGTTCTGGTCCCATAATCAAGACATAGAGACAGTGAAGGTCTTCTAAAATCTTCATGCACCAACTCACACTCTGTTGGAGGTAGTTGTCTCAGATGACAAACTCTAGTTCATGAGGGTCCTGTAGTTATGTGTCTTAATTTATTAATATAGTGCTTGGATGACATCTAGATATGTCTGAGTAATCCCAGGGATGAAGCAGGCAACAGTCTAATTTAGACTGAAGGGAAGGAGACAATACAACATTAATTGGACAGTATTCTATATATATACAACTACTGGCTGATTCACACAGAAACCATCAGAAGTGGGGCTCCTGTGTAATTCTACCACGCGGTTGTTTGGCCCATATAGGTCTTTGTCCAATCTGAACACCAAGGACTTTTAAAAAGGAATTTTCTCTTTCATTTGATGATGTCATTTTTTGACAAAGCAAAGTGTTCCCAAAGTGAACCTTCTAGAAGCTTCAAGGAAACCACTGGTCCTTTTACATTCTTGGCATCTAACTTGGCTGGATTCAAGGTGTTAGAAATGAAAATTCACACCTTTCTGTTTTGTCCTAAGGATTTTTCCAGCATTTCTGGATATCTAGTCATTTACTCCTAACAGTGTGGCCTAGTTTCCTTTCAACAGCCAAGAAAACAATGTCGCCTTGGGATTGTGCTACCAGTTCATGAATCCTGGGCAGTAGAATTTTGTCAGCCATTTTCTTTTCTTTTGCATTGTGTTATTGATTTTTCACTGCCTGCTACTAGACCTGATGAATGTGCTGAAGATCTCTGTCTGTCTCTTGTGGGACTGGTCCATCCCTCATGAGACTAGGTTAGTTAGCACTGGAGGGTTTCTCCCAAAGCTAGTAGGTCCCTGTGGAAGGTTTATAAGGTTTACATAAGATGCCTAGTTCTTCATAGCCCAGAGAAGATGTCTTGGTTGACCCTTTTAGAAGCGCAGAAACTACCCTGTGCAAAGTCATATAGTGGAAAACACAGTTGGACCACCATCATGTGTATTTTATAATGAATTCTCTTTCATAAGGTTAGTTTTTTTGTTATTATATGCCTGCTCTTCCATTTAAAGTGATTTAGAATTACTTTGGAGGTGAATTTTGGTGAACCTCTTGGTAGAAGATGCACTAGGACATCAATTTATAGGACAGTGAGCAAGAATTTCTTAAGGAAACATAGGATGAAAAAGTAAAACTTAACAAAGCTTTTTCCCAGGGATTACAGGAAATTCAGAAACATACAGTTCCATTTTGTATGACAGACACCAATTATCCTTGTACAAATCAAGATTTGTGCTATGCTGATTGCACGTGCTCCTGAGCAACATGGTAGGAGGTAGAGGCACCTGACTGGAAATCAGCTGACTATTACAGCTGAAGTGGAGGGTGTCTTGAAGGAAGATGGCATGTTATTTGCTTAAAATTGTGGGAAGAGATGGTATCATGCTCCCTTGTCCTTTCAGTTCAGCTTCTTGTCATATCTGGGATAATCTCTCCAGAAGACTGACCAGGATTCATTCATTCTTTCATGGCCCAGTCCTAAAGATTTCTAGGTCGGCAATTAGCTTCAGCTTCTGTATTCACATTCCTTCTGTTTTATCTTGTGTTCTCATTTCAGCAACTTAAGCTAAGCCCCACTACCTGGCTCACCTAGAGCCATTGCCCTCCAAATTTTCAATGACACCATATTCATTAGATCTGGGTACAAATGCCATTCTTATTTCTTATTTTCTTATTAATTGAAAAAGTATGGTCTTCAATTTAGTATAAGTGGGTAATGATTGTAGGTGTTGCAGATGTAATTTTGTTTCTATATTACAGAAAGATATTTCGTGGCAGCCAAACCTGACACTGTCAGTTGGCGTCTGCACTAGGCTTTTTTATGTGGCTTGGACTGCTTAAGTCACAATACCTTTCCCGGAAAGAACATCCCAATTTGGACATACACAGAAGGAGCACATTTGTTTTTAAAGAGCCTTCCCGAAATACTATGCTTGCCTTTTCCTACTGGATAAAGAAGGCTTTGAAGCCAGTTCATATTCCAAAGGAAGGGAATTCGACCCTCAATCACAATATGAGAAACCACTGTCAATATAGCCAATATATGCTATTGTTACTGCTTTGCTTCAATCTAATGCATAACAACAAAGCTTGCTAGTGTTAGCAAGAACGTTACTAGTAGTTATTACTATATGAACCTCAGTTTCTCCTTCACTAAAATAAGAAAGCTTTAATGAGACCTTATTAAGAAAATACTAGGACACTCACCAAAATATAGAGTAATGCAAAAATGGTCAGCAAATAGTTTTGGCTATTTTATTGTTTTAGAGATTTATTCTTATTTATGTGTGTGTCCATGTGAATGTATGCCACATGTGTACAGGTGCACATGGAGTGCAGAGGAAAGTATCAGATCCTTTGAAGCTGGAGTTACAGGTGATCATAACTGAACAATGGCAGCTGAACTAGTGGATCAATCTCTCCAGCCCCAGTTTTGATGATTTAAAATAATATTCTTATTTGCAAAGATTTTTAGCTATGCTTGTAGTCACTAATCATGTATATATGAAGGATCATATATGAAAGTTCTGCTAATTAAGCTTTGTAATTTTGGGGGGAGACTACTGGAGATTGAGCTTAGGTCTCATATGTGCAAGGCAAGCCCTTTACCACTGAGATACAACCCCAGCTTTTAAGTTTTCTATTTCTTTATTGAATTCTATCAATGGACTTAAAAATTAATTGGGTTGACACATCAGTCTCAAATTGTTGAGTCTGAAAAATCACAGTTGAGATATAGCTGGGATATACTTATTCATACTATATTTTCAAAATTTTGAACACATTGATTGATAACATTAAAGAAAATAATTTCATTGCTAATATTTGATCATGGTAAACTACGTCCTAGTATGGAATAATAAAATAAACACAAAATTTGAAAAATATGCACATTTAACTGTGACCTTTCACAGTAATTACAGTCAATAAATTATTCATTTTAAAGAATCAAGATTATTTTATTCTTTAAATTTTAGAATGTTATAAATTGAGTCATGAGTATAGCAGACCTTATGGTTTTGAATTTCAGAGAAATAACTATTATTTATCTATCTCTGTGACTTTTTCTGTTGATTGGATAAAAAGACACTTTTACATTCTTTATCCTCCTAAAGACTCTTGGCATTCAACACATTGATTCAATGTCCCTCTGAAATGCTGTCACTGCCACCAGAGAGACAAGGGGAGGGTTGACTGAGCTGACTTTTGAGGAGCTTTGCAGAGGGCATCAATAAATAGAAGAGAAAGGCAGTCCTGTTACTTCTGACCATTCCGTGCAGAGTCAACCTTTAACCAGCCAAGCAGGCTTTTAGTTTGATTAATACCTTAATTTTGTAGCAACGAAATTACATATTGAAAATATCTATTAGGTCATCTGGCTGGGTGCTTCCATATTACAATATGCATTAGGACAGGTAATTAGCATCCTGGAGAGGAAAGGTAGAAAATTTAACCTCTGCTACCTACCATGACATGTCCCAGATTTCCTCGGTTGATAAATCCATCATTAAATAAGTCTTTTTTAGGAGGCCAGGCATGGTGGTACATGCCTGTAATCCCAGGACTTGGAAGTTAGAGACAGAAAGATCTGTCGTTCAAAGCCAGCCTAGGTTGCAAGAGGCTCTGTCTCAAAAAAGAAATCTTTTAGATTCCATGCTGCTGTCATTCTTGTGTTCTGTATTAACACTCTGTTAATTATTGTCAGATAAAAGTGATAGGGAGGGAACAGGTCTCAACGTGGAAGCAGCTTAAGTCTGACATTGTTGTTTTTCCATAACTCAGGTCTACCCACTTGTTACCTATCAAAATAGTGATTTCCATTTATACCCTCCGTCCACATTTCTTGCTATGAACACTTCTCTCAATCTAGACATCTGGTCCAGTCAAATATTAGATCCCACACCATGATTAATAGTACCAAAGGTGTCTCCCTGATGATTTGCATTGGTCCCATTTTATCTATTATTTACAGAAACACCAAGAGCAACTGAATGAAATACATAGACATTATAAAGAAACACATTTTAAAGATGCAGGATGGTTTTTGAAGCATCTTCCACCTCATTTTGCACATATACAGCTCTTAGCATTTGCCTTTTGCCTTTTCTTCTCTTACAAAGCATAGATTTTTGTGGCTAACTGGTATCATCCCAATGTCAGTTAAAATGTTACTTCATTAGACTTACTCAGAGTTCATTGTATGTCTATTAGTGGTAGTTTATTTTCTGTTTTTGCTGTTATTGTCAAGATATGGTCTCACAATGTAACCTAAAATTTCATCAAACTCCTTATATAGCTAATGATAGTCTTGAACCCTTTATCCTCTTGTCTCTGTCTCCTCAGTGCAGAATCATGGGTATTATCATGTCACTTTGATTTTTTTCTTTATAGTATTTATTCTCTTAATATTCTTTTAGTGTCATGACATCAGTGAATCAGTGTGTGTATTGGTTTGATTATTTTTTGATTCCTCAACTGGAATGGTTCCAAAAACTGGAACCATGGTTGGTTTTCCCACCACTGCCTAAAAGTATATTTAATTCAACCCAAGGTATATATGATGAATCTATGAATGAATGAATGACATGGTCTATTTTGAGATAGCAATGCCAACAGGCTATTCACACCATTCATCCATTTGGAGCAACATGGATGGGATGTGATAGATTTTACCTAAGGTTTTGATGACTATTCTTGTACTATGAACCTCCTGAGGCCCCTCAAACTTTCACATAGACCCTATGATTAATATGCAAATAAAACAGTGAAATCTCCTTCCCCATAACTAATTCTCAGGGATGTCTTTAAATGAATAATACAAAAGGTAATCACTTTCTTGTTAGTTTCAATCAGAAAAACAGTATGTTTAATTATTATAAAGTGTTCGATAAATCATAGGATTCAAGAAAAGCAAACTGTGACATCATGAAAAGTACCCAGAGCAGAGGAAGATGAGTTGCAATTACAATCCTTCTATTTCTTAGAATAGGCAACATTAGCTGCATAAGCTATAGGTTGACCATTTCTGTATTCTCACAGGGCATAGGATATATTTATGCTAAAATTTTGATGTAATAAATTAACTCAGCTCATAATAGTAAAATAATTCGAATTCCTTTATTCTTCCCATCAGGACCCCATGTTATAGGTTGAGCTGTGTGTCCTAAAAATTTGTACTGAAGTCCTAACTCAACCCTTATTAACTCAACATATAATCTTATGTAAAAATACAGTTGTCATTAGTTAAATCATTTGAGATGGTGAGGGTATTGGAGTATAAGAAACCCTTAGTCTGTATGGCCCCGTCTCTATGACAGACTGTGAAGACAAAGGGAGAAAAACATGTGACCACAAAAACAAAGGCTAGAGTCTCACAGTTGCATGTTAAGAAATGGCAAGCATTTCACGTGGTAAAGAAGCTAAGGCATTGGTCAGAGTCTTTCCAAGAGCCTTTCTCTAAGAAGCATGGCCTTGGTGACATACTGATTTCTTGAAATTCCAGACTCCATGTGCTTCCCAGACTTGTGAGATCTATGAGTTCCCTAACCCCAACACTCCCTGTCCACTGTCCCAGAATTAGAAGGTGATAATTTCTGTTTTAAACCAGCCAGTTTATTATGCAATCGAGCCTTGGTATCCACAAGAAATTGGTTCCCGAACCTCCCAAAGGTGGCAAAATTCACAGATGTTCAAATTAATTACATAAATGGAACAATATTTTCATGTAACTTATGCATATTCTCTCATATAAATTTCCTTCAAATAGTTTCATATTGATTTTGCATCCCTAATAAAGGTATTTGCTATACAAATCAGAGTTATACTGCACTGTTCCTAGAAAATAATGTCACAGAACTGTATGATCAGAATAGATGCAATTGTCTGTGTAGCGTGTATAGTATATGACTGTGCATGTGTGCATACATGTTTGAATGAACATGTATATCTGTGGAAGTCAAAGGTCAAGGCTTGATGTCTTCTTCAGTTTCTCTACCTTATCTGGGGGGGGGCAGGTTTCTTACTGAACTTGGAGCTCACCAATTCATTCGGCTTTCTGTCCAGAGTCCCCAGCATCCTGTCCATTTTCCACTCCATCACTGCGATCCAGATATGTATTGCTGCCCCTGACATGTTTAGGTTGGTGCTAGGGATCTGAATTCAGGTCTTCATGCTTTCATGGCAAACATTTTACAGACTCCAGTCATAAATGCAAAATGTTTAAATGTTTTTATCTGCAGTTAGTTGATCCTGCATATGTACAGTCTATGGGTATGGAGATCTGGATATACTTTTTCACAGGAACATCAGGATTGACAGTTTTTGAGAAACGCTCCCAGGCAAACTGTTTCTAATCTCTCATTTCAGCCCATTACTCTTCATCACTCTTCAACACCTTAAAAAAAAATCATTTCTGGAACTTCTATTTCTTATTATTCATAGCCTTCAGACATCAGGTAGCTATGTGTCCATGTTTAACTTCTCCTTACTACATACTTAATGGCTGTGATGCCTCATGCTCAATCAGTCTCTCAAAGCTAAAAAAAATTATAATGCCAATTGTGCAGGATCGAAGTAACTAATTGCTTCTTTTACTTCTTTTTTATCTAAGGAGTGTGAGCCACATTCCTCACAGAGTAGAATACAGTTTGTAAATACTGTGGTTTGTAACGTATTCCTGAGGACATGGGATTTTTCCTCCAACCTGTTGATTTGTTAGTTTTCCTTCTCTGAAGCTGATTGGAAAGAAAGCTGAACTTCACATAGTTCTTGTGCAACTCCTCACTTGACTTTACTTCCCAGCCACTGGCTGTCACTTGAAAATTTCCATGTGATGATGGTTTATTGCTCTTCTACTGGAATAGTAGGGCAGGTTCATATTTTAGACTGATTTATCCTGGCTCTTAAGACAGAGCTACCTACAGGGGAGTTCATCCCCCACTTCTGACAGGTAGCATGCCAATCAAATGATATCTGAGAATAGCTGGTTAGCTGATTCAAAGCTTCAGAGACCAGGAGCAGGGACAGCATCCTCTAGTAAACAGACATGAAGTACCCTTGATAGTTGTCACTGTTTAGGGAAGAAGAAAGCCAGAAATGCGTAATTGGTATGACATTACATGACAGAATTGTTCATGGACAATACACTATGACTTGTTTGGGCAAATGATATTGATGTTGTGTGTTTGTGGTTAAACAGGAATTAATCAGATAATAGAATTTACATACTTTGTGCAGTAATATTTTTCTTTGCAATAATTATTTATCGGAGCATTTATTTATTTATTAGCATGTGGGTAAGCATAAAGAACTTACAGAGAATTTGTAGGAAGCGGGCAGAACTGGGACAGTTAGGAAACCTGTGTTGACAAATTGTGCACTTACCCAGGACACCATTTCTAGAAGCTTAATCATGACACTGCACCCATGGCCTGTTCCATGACAAGACCCCAGAAGCTTCCGGCTGTAAGGAATGCTTTGTCCTCATTTTTACCCAAATGACGTATTTTGCCAAACTTTCCTTGTTCATGAAGTTCCTCAGCTCCTGTAGCTTGATTCTCCTCTGCAAAGCTCAAAGTTCTCTGCACCAGTATTATTTTAAACAACAAATCAAAATTGTACATATTTAGAACACAATGTGATATTATACATTTATGGTATACAATGTAGCATGATTAAATCAAACTAATTAGCATAACCATCCCCTCATTTACCTATCATTTTTATAATGAGACATTTGAAATTTATTTTTAGTTATTTTGAAATATATATTATTTTTTGCTATAATCACACTGCTCTGCAACAGATTTCAGAAAGCTTATTTCTCCTGCCTGAAACTTGGTCCCATTTGATTGGCAGCTCCCTTTCTCTTCTTCACCAGCCTCCAAGCTCCTTAGATTCCTCAAACAAGTTCAACATTTGCCTTTCTGTGCGCAGCTTACCTCACTTAGCATAATAGCCTTCAAGTTCATACACTCCTGTATGTGGGCATACATTACACACACATACAAAGTAAGCATGTAAATTTCTTCAGTGAGCACAGGGGGGATACTCTGTCCCTGTTTCATGGTCTAGAATATTATTGCACACTATAATCATTTAGTATACTTAACTGGCTAAATGAAGATGACTCTTCTTTTAATCAATTTTTTGTTCCTTCAAAGTTTTGGGAAAAGAAAAAGAGAACAATGTACAAAAGGAAAGACCTAGAAAGGGAAGGAACAAAGGAGGCTAATTTTCAAAAAATACCAGAATATCTTTATTCCATATCCACCATTTGGACACCTCTATATCCTGCCCCACTGGATTAAGATGGTTGGTATGAAATACACGAAAAAATCAATACAAATATACATAAAAATTGAAAATGAATAAAAGAGTAAACAACACAACAAATATCAGAACAACTCATCTCTGTGTTACTCAAAGTGCTTGAAACAAAATGGGAATGTAGACTCATCTGAAATCTGATTTGACTGTTACTGTCATTAAATGCAAAATTAAGTATCTAAATACATATAATTCATCCAGGAGAGAGCATTTGACCACTGCAGTGTTTTGGAACTTTGTTTGCTTGTTTGTTTCTTTTGTTTGTTTTGATTTTTGAGATAGGATCTCCCCTGTATCCCCAGCTGGCCTGGAACTGAAAAGCAGGCTGGCCTTGATCTCACAGAGACCTACCTGCCTCTGTTTCCCAAGTGCTAGGACCAAAGGCATGTGCCACCACCCCTGACCTAAAACTGTTGATTTTTAATTTGTGTTTGAAATGCGCTTATTACCAAGACAAAACAAAATGTAATTTTTAGATTTAGTAATTTTTTACTTTGAATTCTATTCTAAACCTGAAGTCACAATTACTGTTCATTATTAACTTGAGTTAAAATGATTTCGGCTTAAAAACTCTCTTATTAAATACAGAGAGAAAGCAATCTGGTAAAAATTATAACTAAAACATCCAACCAAGGAAAAACCCAGTGCATATAAGTTATAAGAAAAAAATAATGTTCAGAAGTCTAGGATCGGTAGTAACTGACTGTATGGTTCAAGATCATAAAAGTCCATAGACTGTTCCCCCACCCTAACATAAAACTTTCTGATGCTAATAGTATCAGTTTTCATTGTACTTAGAGAAAGCCATGTATTTACCATAGCAACCCCAGTAACACTATGCTACATATTGCCCATCAGAGATACAAAGAGAAAATTGGAGATGAGGTCTCATCTCTTAAAACAAATAGCAATTTATTTTTATGAAGATTTGTCCCATCTGAAAGACTATAATTTGACGTGCCTCCTGAGTATCTCTCCAACATCCCTGACATCAGGCTGAAAGGGAAAAAACGATTCCCACATGTGTCTTTGCAAAAGCAAACACTGTTCTTATTTTATAAGGCGTTTTATTCTATTCCATTCTATTCATGTGTTTCATAAGGAAATATCCAGAATGCATCCTGGGGCAAGTGTTATTTGGTCTGTTTGCTTTTACCTCTTTCCTTCCCTTTCTCATTTGTACTAGTCTTCTTGGCCTCCTTTCTAAGTCATTGAAGCTTGTCAGGGCATAGAGCTTCATGATCCTTTTTCCTCTGGTCTGGCAAATGGCTCTTTGTATTCTCTATCACTAACACTCTTTCATTCATAATACGATAAATATTGGTGTCTCTGTAGCCTTTTTGTTCTGTTGCCTTTAACAGTGACATTTCATGAAGATGGGGACAAACCTGACTATTTCATGCCTATGGACTGAGCAAGTAAAGGCAAGTTAATTCACTTATGCTGTTGTTGAATCTCAAGCCCCAGCATCATGTATGATGTACCATCATTGCCTCTCTTTCTCTCTAGCTTTTTTCTTCAAAAATTTCTAAGGACCACCCTGCACCTGCTGTCCAATGCTTTCTTTCCATTCACATATAAATTCCATTACCTCATTTTCCTCAACAAAAATTTTAGTTATGTGGAAATCTTGATGCTTCTCCACCAACCAATTATTATTCATCTATCAAGTGTTACTTCAGCATCCTCTCCCTTTCTGCTCATTGTGCTTTTAATTTTCTTTATGTATGAACCATCAAGCCATTTTTTCTGGGCTATTCAGAGTCACACTGATTATATCTGTCTCAACGTTTTATTTAATCAAAATATGTTGAAAGCTTCTAATAGCACAATATCACTTTGAGGGGATTACATTGCATGTTCTGCTTCTATCTCATCCACATATTCCATGATTTGAAACTTTGGTTCCTAAGAACAACATAGCTTTTATAAAACTGATTCATATTTGTAAATGTATACACACACATATACATATACATATACATATATACACACATAGTCTCTTGCTTTGATGTCTATATTTTGATTTATTATATTAAGCATTGAGTTGATTTTTCCCATTTTCTATCTGTGCAGGCTTTTATTCTAATTTTCCCATTGGAATGAATATCTACTCAATACATTTCTAAACATCAGTGCAGCTTTGCTCTCAGTCCATCCACTGGTTCTATAATCTATGTAATTTTAAATTATGCTATATATTGACAAATTACCCTACTGAAGCCTTTTAATAGACTTTATGCTCATTATTAATTATGTATTGAAATACATGTTTTCTGGGGCATGAAACACATATTATAGTAAATTAAATCAGAATGTCATTTCAAATTTTGAAATTACAGTTTACAATGAAGTTGAAACATTTATCCACTAATTAATTATTTATATGTATTTTAATATTAGGATTTATTTATTTTCATTTTATGTGTATGTGTCTTTTGCCTGCATGTATGTAAGTGTACCCATGTCCTGCAATGCCCACAGAGGCCAGAAGAGGGTTTAGGTCCCCTGGAACTGGAATTACAGACAGTTGTTAGCAGCTGTGTGGATGCCGGCAATTGAACCCAGGCCCTCTGCCAGAGCAGCCAGTGCTATTAACCACTGAGGCATCTCTCCAGGCCTATTTACGTATTTTTGTAAGTGTTTTGTCTATATATTTTGCAAAGTGGAGTTTTCATCTTTATTTTCCCGATAGTTTTTGTTCTTTTGTTCTTTAATTGTAAGTTGGGCTTTTGTGGTATAATTATACACATAAAAAGTACTCTATTAACTATTTATGAATTTTGACAAGCACAATTTTAAACACAACCATAATCAAGAAATGGAACAGTTTCACTGTTATAAAAAACTCTTTCATGTTTCTTTGATTGTTTTAGCTTTCTGTTATTGTAAAATAGCCTGGCATAATCAACTTCTAAATAGGAAAGTTTTGTTTTGGTTCAGTTTTTGAGGTTCAAGGCCATGACCAATTAGAGTTGTTGCTTTGGGTTCATATCAAATCATCATATTTTGATGGGGACTTATGATCCAGCAGGGCTGCTCTTATCAGGAAGCAGGGTCTAAAGAGAAAACAGTGGGGACTCAGTTCCCGAGGTCCCTTTTGGAGCCACACTTCCAGTGTTTTAAGGATCTCCCACAAGTTCTCACACATCCAAAGTTCCACCACCTTCTAATAGCATAAGATTTGGAGCACTGTTCCAACACGTGAATCCTAACTCTAACAGGCTGCAGTCTTTCCTGCATTCTAGCTCATCCAAATGCTAATTTGTTTGTTGTCCATAAAGCTTTATCATTAAAAGAGGATTCAGTGAGTAAAATTATGCATAGAACCATCTTTCTGTACAGTCTGTAGTAGGAAATCATCAGTTTTATTACATCCATGTGCAATTTGTTCCTCAACACTTGTGAATCCTAACTCTAACAGGCTGCAGTCTTTCCTGCAGTCTAGCTCATCCAAATGTTAATTTGTTTGTTGTCCATAAAGCTTTATCATTAAAAGAGGATTCAGTGAGTAAAATTATGCATAGAACCATCTTTCTGTACAGTCTGTAGTAGGAAATCATCAGTTTTATTACATCCATGTGCAATTTGTTCCTCAACACTTTATTGGTTGACCTTTGAGTAATAGGCCATTGTAATGTGATGCTTAATACTTATTACATAAATTATATCTGAAAAGTAATTCTGATTCATATTTGTCCCACTGAAATATCATAAATCCTATGCCATACTACAGGAAATATGAAAAAAAATGACAAGATTCAATGTAATGTGGGTCAAGAAACCCTAAAAATCTCACACACATGATCTGGCTCACTAAATTTCTTTTAGCTGTGGTATTCTAGTCACTTTCAGTTGCTGTGACAAAACACTCTGACCAATACCAACTTAGAAAGGAAAGGGTTTATGTGGCTTACATCTCTTGAGTCACAGTTCATCACTGCGGCAGCCCAAGGTAGGAACTCAGGGCAGGAACTTGGAGGCAGGAGCTGAAGTACAGGCCATGGAGGACCTCTTCTTACTGGCTTGCTCTTCTGGCCCCTGCTCAACTGCTTTCATATACAATACAGTTTCAACTGTCCTGAGGTGGCACTGCCCACAGTGTGCTGGGCCCTCCCACATCATTCAACAATCAAGAAAAAACCTGCAAACATGGCCACAGGCCAGTCCAAAAGAGGAAATTCCCAATGGAGGCTCAGTCTACATAGGTGTGTCAAGTTGACAGCTAAAGCTATCCAGCACATATAGTGTTGCCTTTAGTTTCTATTGTATGATGGAAAACCAATTCACTTGACTATTAGCTACTAAATTTCATTGTTTCTGCATTAACTAGTAAAGCTAGGAACATAAACTGTAGCCCTTGTTGTCTTTATAATAAACAATATCATTAATCAATTATAATATTGCCTCCCAGGTGACTGGTTTATCTGAGGGGCAGGGCCTGCTACAGAGACTTGACTGGGGAGGGGTTTTCTGTGCCATATTGGGATGGAGGCTGTGAGTGGGCAGCTGCAGGAGTGGAGAGAAAGATAGCCCTGGAGCCTCACCTGCATGGAAGTGAGAGGGAAGATTTACTAACCTGGATGAGACTGCAGGCCCAAGATGTGTGGGTGAAAGTTAAGACAACGGGCAGGTTGTGGGAGCATCTGAAATGGCGGGCTCAGAGCCATGGCCAAGAGTGCTTGTCTCTGTGTAAGTTCCCCCATTTACCCCCTCCCTACTGAAGGGCATAAACCATAATAAATTCACATAAAAAATATTATATGGTTTGTCTGATCGCGCAAGAGACTCCAAGAGAACTCTGGCGACAAATATAAAATAATTTGCATACAGTATCACTAAACTTTCTCTTTCACTGATATGATGACTATTTAGACAATATGAAAACAGAAAATGAAACTCCTGATTTTCAACAAATATTCTCATTTACATAAGGGTGAGAAATACTTTTGTGAATCATATAGATGATATGACAAAAGACATGAGGCTGGAGAGGTGGCTCAGAGGTTAAGAGCACTGGCTGCTCTTGCAGAGGATGCGGGTTCAGTTCTCAACACCCACATGGAGGCTAACAACCATTCATAACCCCCCTTCCAGGAGATCTGACATCCTTTTCTGTCCTCCGTGGGCATTGCATGACATGGGTGTACTTACATACATGTTTGCAATATACACATACACATAAAAAAGTAAAAAATAATATATATATATATATGGGTTATGTAATTTATGAAATAAAATACTCACCATTAAATATAGAGGAGAAATAAGATAGATTTTGAGATAATTGAAACTTATAGGAAGAGAGATAAAAATGGAGATGCAATGTAGTTCCTCTAAGGAAGAAGCAAAAGAAACAAAAAGAAAGGAAGGCGGTAAGTCACCAGGTAAAAAAGCCTGGTATCCAGAGAACAGATGCCCGTTGGGAGTTATGCACCACTTGTTACACTTTTAAGATGGACAAAAATAAGCAAAAGTTGATCATTCTTTTAGAAATGGGGGTCTTAAAAGTGTCCCTTTCCTAGAAGCCTCATTTGACGTATCCTAATTTTCAATTTCATTAGAAGCCATCAGATGACAGAAGAAAATATGCACACCCATATGTCTGATATGTATGACATATTAAATATGCATAAAACTATTGCTAATATCTATCCAGTGAAAGAGAACAAAGCAAATAAAAACATCAACGGACACAGCAACACCTTCATTCAAGAGCTATTTTTGAACACTCATTGTCTGAAAACATTCTCAGGCACTAGGTTGGCTTTAGATATGGAATTGCAGCAGAATAATTTCTCTTACACTATCATTAGCTGCTGTCAACTTCTGATCTGATTGTTACAATATGAGAGAGGAGAGCTAAGCCTTATTTGTTGCTGTCTTACAGACAAGAATAAAAATAGGTTGTACACACCTAACCTTTACTTAATCATTTTAATTAAATGTCTATCTAAATTTATTTAAAATAAAGTACTATGTAACTTTTATTAGTTTAGTCATAGCACTCTAAAGCTGTTAATGGTGAAGTCCCAATCTCCAGTACCTCACTCAAAACATGAGAACATTTGGAGTAAGGGTCTTTATAAAGATAATAGAGCTGGCATGAGGATACTAGGGTGGCCACAGTTCCATCTTACTGATGTTTTCATAAGAAGAAATTTGGACATAGATGCACACAGCCATAAGAAAGTGATCATCAGTGGAAAATGAAGGCATGAAATAAATCTTCCCTCTCCATCACAGAAGTAGCCAATTTTGCCAACCCACCAATCCTGCGTTTCTAGCCTATAAATGTAGAAGAAAAAGAATTTCTGTTTTTAAACTACCTGGTCTGTGTTATTTTGTTACAATTGTCCTGGAAAAAATGATATTACAATTGCAAAATCATTTCTACTTGAAGATAAATAATAAAAAATTAATTCAAATCAAGTAAAATTGTTAGAAATCTCTTTGATGGGCTTTAAGACTATTTTGCCCTGTCAGACTTCCATAATGTGTACCAGGCTTTGAGACATCATCCCAGAGTGCAAGTGTTTACACAGAGTTAGAGACAGGCACCAAGGCCACAATGTTTTTTCTGAAGCAGCTGTTTCTTCCTTTGACATTGCATTCATTCAACTCAGCGCACTGGAACCGTGTCAGGGTCTGCAGTCATTGTATGAGGGATTAAAACGCCAAGATCTAGGCAGACTTTAAAGCTGGCGAGTGAACCCTCTCCAAGGACCCTTCCTGTAGCCTCTAGGGTCGCCAGCATCCAAGAAGCATTGAGCAGAAACATGTACAGAGCACCTGCCCACACCCTCAATGCTAGAGGCTGCCAGCTTGGGCTTCTGCCTGGACACTCCCAAGTGAGGCATTGAGAAACCCGATCCTGGGATCCAATTTGGGAAATTGGCTTCTGGCAGACATTGTGGAACAGAAAGAAGAGACTGAATGGTGAGAAATTCTATATAGAGAAACAAGGAAGGCAGGTGGTTGCTTGGGAGGCACCAAGAGAAGAAAACACTGTAGATAAAGGACAGAGATGAATGGAAAGCGTATCTTGAAAAGTAGGATTTGAATGACAATAACCACAGCAAACAACAAAGACATCCTCTGCCTTTTAAAAATGTTGATTCTTTTCCCACAACCTCTCTTTCACATTGAGACCTCTCTTGCCTGTGCATCTCTGAAAGTCCATGGGTGCCCTTGGTCTCCCCCAGTGCATGCACATTCTAACCCCTTTGTCTCTTCTTTCTCTCAGGAGGAGTGGGCACTGATTGCCTTGCAAATGGAATGAAGAGTAACTATCAATTCTGATACTCTCAAATAATAATGCAAATGTTTTAAAATCATCATTGCCTAAAGCATAATTAGGATTTCCACAACTGTGCAAAGTTTTGCTGCATTTAGTATGCAGGTGGATAAAGTTAGCTTAACTCTAAAGCAGTATGAGTCTGTGTCTAACTGTACTTAGATGTCCTTTATTAAAATACCTCATAACCTAGTACTTTCCTATTAGCCTTTATGTTATACACACTATCACCATCGCCGTGGCTAAGTCATATAAACAAAAGATTTTCACTCTGTTAGGGAAATATAAAAGCATTTATAAAACAAGACTTCCTGATGGTGCCACTTTGACCAGAAACCAGTGCATGACTTCTTCAGATGAGCATGTACCAGAGCCAGGGAAACTGAGACAAACATTTTCTCAGTAAAATTTAATTATCCAACATCTCCCCACCAATATACACTAAAAAGTCATTTGCGTGTAAATTATGTTGACAACATATTATTCTTACTGTGCACATGAGAAAGGACACTTCTAATTACTTGTACGAACACGACAATATTTTTTAATTAATTAATTTTTAACTTCAAAATATTATTAAGAATTTCATACATGCATATGTGTTTTGATCAAATCCATGCCCACCCCAACCCCTCCAACTCTTCCCATATCTCCCCATCACTTTCTTGCCAACTTCCAAAGGTATTTGGAAGCTTTTATCTAATCCCTAAAAGATTTTAGTGTTACAACAATATTTTTAATGTATTTAAGTGTTGGTAAGAGAGAAAGCTCTACAAAATATAATATAGTAGTTGCCAGTAGACCTGGGTATGCAGATAGAACTATAGATGCACCTCTTTGTTTTTATCGCTAATTTTTTTTTTTTTTTTTTTTGTCTTTTTGAGACAGGGTCTCCCTGTAGCCCGAGCTGTCCTGGAACTCACTATGTAGACCAGGCTGGCCTTGAACTCACAGAGATCCGCCTGCCTCTGCCTCTCTAAGTGCTGGGATTAAAGGCATGCACCACCATGCCTGGCCACTAATCATTTTTTAATCATTACTATTTACACCACTATATCTTTTCATCATTACTGTTTCCACCATTAATTTTTTTCTGAAAACATGCTGCTGTCATTGTCATACTGACAGCTACCTCTAATGAACATCCACTGAGCTAACCACTAAAGCTCCTCATGTTTCTTTTCATTTACCCAGTTAGCCTGTGAGTGACATTGAATAGATCACTTGTGAATATGAAGAGTGAGGTACGGAGATGAAACCACTGAAGGGCTGAGCACATCCAGGCATGATTTCCTAGATAAAAAAGTTCTTAAGGTATTTGCCAGAACTGGCCTTTAATCAAAAAGGGCTTGTTGTTGTTGATGTTGTTATAAGATGCTTTACCTTTAATTACGTGTATTTGTGTGTGTGTGTGTGTGTGTGTGTGTGTGTGTGTGTGTAAATGTATGTTTCAAGGATGGAGGGCCAATGAGATGGCTGTGTAGTAAAAGTACTTAGTGGAATGACTAGAGCTCAGTTCTCTATCCCACAGGGTGGCAGAGGGGTAGTCACTCCTTAGGAGAGTGTCCTATGACCCCCACATGCCATGGTACGTGCATGTATGCCTGGACTACCACACATACACTACTAAACACTGAAATAAATAATATTTTATTTAAAGGAATGGAAATGAATAGAAGCCAGCTCTATTGGTCACAAGCCTCAAAATCCCCCCACAGTTCATCCTAACTCCCTCCCAGAAGAAACACGAAGATTTCGGAAGCACAATGGTCATCTAGGTCTGTGCAAAACCCTAAAGTGCCTAGTTTCACCATACAGTCAACAAGAAGCTTCTCCTTCCTTCCTGTAACACCTAATATTCCCAGCTGTTCAAGGAAGACGACTTTGATCTTTAAGTTCTGGTCTCTTGCCAGTTGGCACAATAAAGGGTTTTGAGTTTTCTCTTTTTTCTTTTTCCTTTCCAAACCCAGTTCTATGCAGTATATATTTAAGAGTGATGATACAGTTGGGAGTAATGAAAAATGGTTGAAGGGATAAGGAAATCTTCAAATCCATATCTGCTGACCACATTCCAGATTTTCAGTAACTCTCCAAACTCTTTCTGCTTCTCTGTCTCTTCCTGTCTTTCTCTCCCTTCCTCCCTCTCTTTTTCCTTTCCTTGTTCATTCTCTGCTTTTCCATATCTTTTTCCTACCTTTAAAAATATTCTGTTTATGGGCTGGAGAGATGGCTCAGTGGTTAAGAGCACTGGCTGTTCTTGCAGAGCACCTGCGTTCGGGTTCCCAGCACCCACATGATGACTAACAACTGTGCTTAACTCTAGTTCCACAGGATCCAACATCCTCTTCTGACTTCCCCGGACATTGTGTGACTCACGACATACTCATACACGTAATATATAAATAAATAAAATATTAAAAACCATATTCTGTTTAAAAAGAGTTTATACAGTGTAAAATTCACCATATTATCTATTCTGTGGATTCAATGGGCTTTTCTACAGTCACTCCTTTGGACAAATGTTACTTCTATCTAATTCCAGAACATTTCCATCACCTCTCCCCCAAACCCCAGTACCTACTAGCAGTTAGAACCCTCCCCCCCATTCTGAGAATCATTATTTCCCTCTACTTCACTGTGGCTTAACTGATCAAAGATCTTTCATAGAAATGGAATCATGTACTTTCATGCACGTGTCTGGTTTCCTTTACAGTGTAATTTCTCCAGGATTGCTCCTATTGTCAGATAAAAGACTACATATCTTTTCATATCTGAATTACATTCTGTTGTACAGATTCCCCACATTTGCTAACCCATAGAACAATTCATGAACACCAAGATTGTTTCCTTTAACTCACTTTTAATAACCGTCCGATTTTATTTAAAACAGTAATGTTTAGAAAATTTTCTTGCCCTCTGACGACTGCATCCTCAACAGTTGTATGGATGTTGCCAGATGTTAGAATCCAGATCAGAAGCAAAGGATTTTTTCACTCAATACATCGTGAGTGCCACTGTGCAATGTTCCTCTGTGTCATGCAAGTCCTAAAGAGTTGCCAGAGAGGCACAGGTATAGCTGTCCTTCTGATGAGCCTCAAGCTTATGAAGGAAACCTTCCCACACACTGCTGTGGAAGGATACATCTTCTAATCATAACTGATAGTGAAAAAACATACCCATTACCGCAAAGACACTATCTGTAGATTGCAAAGCTGTGTGGTATGCAAAGTGCTTGATAACATTTTTGAAAAGGCTATTTCATATAATCCTTATAGGTACAGTATTTTCTACTTTCTCTCCTTATAAAGGAGACAAAAGTAGCTCTTTTTGGGTAATTTGGATAAACATTTACAGGGGAGTAAGTGTGCAGTCATGATTCCTTGCTTACCCTAAGCTGACACCAAGTAAATTTTTTCTATTAGTGTTCTGTAATTCAAAGTAAATGAGGTTATGATGAAATAGGCCCATGAAGGTTACTGTGGTCCTACTGACGGGACAGTTTCCTATTGAAATATTGAGAATCCTTAAGATCACAGAGTCTATTCAGTGTCTCTAGTTTAGAAGATTATACATATTCAGCATGGAAATAACATAGGAAGACATAAAAGACACAGGAAAGATACATATGACCAAAACAGACAACATACCTGAATTAGAAAACAATATGATCATAAATATTTGTTTTGCTCCTACGTCACCAAAGATACTGTGAAGAAAAATTCCCAGAAAAAATGGGGTACCCTGATGCCACCTGCTGTGTCTCTATTCAGCACATAAGAAGTCAGAGAAGTCCACACCCAAATTCCCTATTGGAAATTAGGGTAAGCTCTTCAGAAGGTGGTATGAAAAAAATAGGAGATAGAAATTGGATAGGCAGTTTAGGGTAAAAGACTTCAAAGAAAAGTAGCCAGCTTCTTTCTTGGCTAAAAGCCAAAATGTCCCTGGACCTCTTAGCAGCCTACTCTGTGCCAAAAGCCAGAAATACCAAAAGCACTTGAGAACTTTTATCTAATTTTAAAAATATTTTAGGGTTACCTCTTCAGAGGGGGGAATGTTAGAATAGCAAAAAGACCTGTTAAGATTAAGTGGTCAAGACTATAAGATCTCTAATCTATCTGCTGGAAGACCTACCTTCTCCGTGTCACTGGTCAATCATCTGGTCAAAGGACCATCCTTAGGAAGGCAAGTTTACCTTAGGAAGGCAAGTTTACCTTAAGTCATGCTAAATAGATTAGTGGAATACTTAGTACTTTAATGAGATAGTGAACTTTTCCTGCCTGGAATCCCGCCTCCTAGTACAGTGCTTTGGGACCTGGCCACAGGCATGTAGGTCTCTGTAGGACTTCCTGTTTTCTGAATTCATATCCCTTTTCAAAACATGCTTTCTTTAATGCTTTGGGCTACCCTAGCATCATATATATATGTATATATATATGACTTTTTCTCTAAAGCTTCCTTCTCCCAGCCATGTGGCCACCAGTCAGTCACGTGTCTGACCTCCACAAAAGCTCTAAACCTGCATGGCCTCATGATTTTATCCTTCTCCCCTCCATTCTCCTCCTCAAGGCAACTTCCGAGATTACCAGCTTACCTGCCCTGAAGATTTTTCTTTAAAATTCTAATAACATTGTCCTAAAGTTTCAAAAACCCCTGTACATTCTACAAAGGCTAATCAACTGATTAGAACTTCAGTGATTGTGGACAGTTTGGAATGTTGCAGGTTCAGAGCCTAAATACCACTTATCTTGGGCCATCTTTTGCCACTTAAATAGTTACTCCTTACCCACCTTTGTTTCTGACTTACCATCCTGTAACAGATAAAAATGTACTAGTATCAGACCAATAGCTTCTACCAACCAAAAGGCTGCATCAGACAGCATATGTGGCCTGTAGCTGAGATATCTCTTTTGTTATGACTGCCTACTTAATGTTTCCACCAATGTATTTGAAAAGCATCATGATTTATGGCTTTCTTAGCATTCTTGCTATAAAATCTTCATTAAACTTTTGCCACACTAGAACATGGAATTTCAAGTAACCTGAATCTGTGTTCCCAGGCCATGGTCACTCATATTTGGCTCCAGAATAAACTCTTATCACCTTTGAGGTGAGAGCTAAGCTTTTACATCAACATCACCAATAGCTCTTAGGAAGGTCACAAGCAGCACAACTCAACTCTACAACGTTTTACCCCCACTTAAGTCAAGAGATTGGATATAAAAGGTATCCAAGGAAAGTAGAAAAGTAGCAACCATATTTATTAATTCAATGGAAAGTACAGATATTTCAGGTTTTAGTTCATAAGGTTCTGGCTAGCACCAGTAGGTTATGCAAACAGAATACTGAATTTCTATGCTCTATTTTTATTTTGCATCAACTCATTCTGCAGGATGTATGCATGTGTCTAACACAATTGGAAATATATTTGGGTTAGATGCACCATTATGGTCTGTCCTAGTTAGCTTTCTATTGCTGTGATAAAACACTGACCAAAAATAACTTGGGGAGGAGACGGTTTATTTCAGCTTAAAATTCTCACATCACAATCCAATGTTGAGGAAAGTCAGCCAGAGCAGGAACTCAAGGCAGGAACCTGGAGGCAAGAATTGAAGAAGAGACCTTGGAGGAGTGCTGCTTACTGACTGGCCTTTGCTGGCTTGCTCAGGTACCCTCCTTATACAGGCCAGGCCCACCTGCCCTGGATGGCACTGCCCACTGGGGGCTAGGCTCTCCTGCATTAATTACCAATTAAGAAAATACCTCACACACACGGCTGTAGGTCAATCCAATGGATAGAGTTCTTTGGCTGAGATTCTCTCCCCCGAAGTGTCTCTAGGTAGTATCAAGTTAACAAAAACTATCATACTCACCTGTCTTTTAAACGATTTTGTATAAATAAACTTACCTAAATGTTCTTATTACATTGACCCACACTATATGCAGCAGAAATTTTATTCAAAACTACAGAAGTGGACGAAGAATGAAAATTCCTGGACCATCCCTCTCCTTTATATTGAGACACTAAACCCTTGCGTGTCACAGATAGAATGCTATCCACCTAGTCCAATAGCCCATTCACCTGCTGAGGAAACAGGCTTGTAGAAAGGAAGTGTCCTGTTAATGTGCAACCAGTAGCTCTGAGGAAGCTAATGACTAAGAAATGACTCTGTCAAGAAGGAAAACAATGGATGTTTTTACATCATACATCCATATTTTGGATAGTCTTCTGTTTGAATATTTGAACATTTTCAGAAAATGCTTTACTTTTTACATGAAATAGAAGAGATGATTGTGCTTTGTAAATCTAATTTTAAATGAAAACAGTCCAGTTTCTTGCCCATTCTCAATACTTTGGACATTGTGCTTTATCTTTCTTAGCCCTAAGTTTCCATGGACGCACGTATGTATACATGTCTGTAAATAAGTATGTATGATTTCTGTGATGTGTGGGATTAAGCATGGGCCTTATGTCTGCCAGGCAAGCCCTGAACATTGAGTTATAGTCCCATTCATCTGAGCTTCAAATTACTTTCTGTAAAGTGGAGACAATAATAATATTAGTTTCTCGAGTTACAGTTATCAGTAATAAGATACATGGAAAATAACTATCATAGAGCCCAAGACACAGCTTTTCCATGAACAAACACTATTTTTCTGAGCACAGTGATTTTCTCTTTTGAACTTGCTCAGGACTCTGAATCAGGAGATGTGAGTGGTAGCTATGGATGTGCTATGTCCCAGCTGTGCTACAGTGGGCAACTTATTGAATGTCCCTTGTCCTCAGTTTGTAGACTCAGAAAAACATGTGAATTAAATTTCCTTCAGGATATATCTGCACATGCAATTCCATGAAATTTTATGACCTTGTGATAGGTAAGAACACTCACTTGACTTTTAAAGGTGTCTTTAGATCAAGTACTACAATGCAAAGCTTTACTTTAAAGCTTTTCATAATTTATTTTAAATTTAAGGAAATTGACATCCTTTTAGTAGTAATGTCTGAAATATGAAATATATGAGCCTTGAAATCATTAATATGCTATCTACTAACTATCAGCATTTTTATTACTTAGCAAAATTTAAAATTCTGTGTATAAAGATATGCAGTGAAAACAATGAGGATCTGTAGGAGACAGTTTTGGTTATTTTGAAAACCTTAACCATTGCTTTCTCTTGTGTGTGTATGGGCGTGTGTGGGTGCACACACACACATGTGCATGTATACATGCATACATGTGCATGTTCTTGAGCCCAGAGGACAACATCAGCTGTCATTTCTCAGTAGCTAACCACTTTGGTTTTTGAGACAGGGTCTTTCACTGGTATTAAACTTTCCCAGGAGGCTAGATAGTTGGTCAATAAGCCCCAGAGCTCTGTCTGCTTCTGCCTCACCAACACTGGGATTAAAAGCACATGCCCCACCCATGGTTTTTTTTTTTTTTTAGATAAGACCTTGGGATTGAACTCAGATCCTCAGGCTTAGAAGGTAGGCACTTTACCAACTGAGCTATCTGCTCAGCCTCCACATTTCTTGACTGCAAAGATCAATAATTTTTATTTTATTTTATTTTTATATTTTATTAGTTATCTTTTCCATGTGTATGAGTATATTGCCTACATGTGCTTAAGTGCACCTGTGTCATGCAATGCCTGCAGAGGTCAGAAGAGGGCATCAAATCCCCAGGAACTGGAGTTACAGACAGTTGTTAGCTGCCAAGTACATGCTGGGAACTAAAGTCAGGTCAGGTCCTCTGCAAGAGCAGCCAGTGCAGCCCCCAAATCAAGAATTTGAATGTGGTGAACATTTCTTCTGTTGAGTCCAGTAAAAGAACCTGAGGAAGAAGCAGAGGTAGTGGCTCCTGGTTTGCTTTGTTGCTGATCACACTTGACTTCCTAACGGATTCTTCTCCCTTTAAAGCAACAGTATTCATGAATATATAATTGGTAATCTGCCAACACACAGGGCATAGCATGGTTAGATGAAATCAAAGTTTCACACCAGAAACAAAACTCACAGAAGGACATTAGAAGCCATGGGAACTGACTGAAGGTTAACCTGTAAGTGCTAATTTGCACTTGCACTCTGCTCAGACCACATAATTTTTATTTCACCCTGAATTTTTTCTCTACCATTTTTCTGCAAGACTTGCCTATGCCTATAAGTATGAGGTCTTAGGCACACGCCTGTAGTCCCAGCACTTGGGAGGCAGAGGCAGGCAGATCTCTATGAGTTCAAGGCCAGCCTGGTCTACATAGTGAGTTCCAGGACAGCTGGGGCTACAGGGAGACCCTGCTTCAAAAAGACAAAAAAAAAAAAAATTATTAAATGTGAGCATTAGTTGTCCACTCACATCTGTTCCCCACATGAAATCCAGCTCTTGGTGTGTTGCTTCACATCATGTATTTCAACCCTGAGTGTTTTGCACGAAAATGATTCTGTACACTGACAAAGCTACAAAGAACTGGAAAATCCTTTAAACGAGCACCAGAAGTACCCAGCCCACAAGAAACACCCCCAGGAAGATGCTCTCACCCATTCTTGGAATCTGGACAGATCTACTCTTGAAAGCCAAAGACTGTCATTTAGAGGGGCCTGAAATGATCATGAGAAGTAAGAAGGAAATGTGTGATCCTTTCTTTCAAAGGGAGGTTTACTTTTGCAATAAATTAAGAAGCTCCAAGAGTCAACCACAGTCTGCATTTTCTTTATCTCTGGCTTCCTCTTCACAGCAGGTGACAGGTCCACTCTCAGAGGCTGTGAGTCATGTGCTCACACATTATCATTTGTGTAGGTTTCCTGTATGTATTCAAAGGTGCACCCTGCCCTCAATAGCTCCCTTTTGTTTATCACATGTACCATTTTTTTTTTCTTTTGGCCAAAGACATTTAAAACAACATGTGGATCTTTCTTTTCAGTACCTTTGGTAAATAACTAATCTCTACCTTAATTTTTTTTCTTTTTATAAAATATTTTATTGTTTCTCTCTTTTGTGTATTGCGTGCATGTAGGTAGGTGCACCCATACAGTGCAATCCCAAAAGAGGTCAGAGGAGGGCATCAGATCCCCTGGAAGTAGAGTTTTGAACACCCACCATGTGAGTGCTGGGAGTGGAACTCAGGTTCTCTGCAAGAACAGCCAAAAGCTTTTAACTGCTGAGCCATCTCTCCAGTCCTGTTGTTTGTTTTTTAATGTCAGTTACAACTTATAGTATAATAGTTTGCTTTCTCATCCACAACCCCTCCCCTTTATGACTTTGTCTGTGTGCCAAGGACCTCACACTCGACTTTTATGACTATGTGCTTTTAGAAACCCAGGTCCCAAATTTTAAAGATTTTTACTATAGTGCTCTTTTCCTCTTAAATCAGCCAGTCAGTTTTAATAAAAATAAACAAATAAATAAATAAATCGATCTTTTTGAGATAAAGTCTCCCCATAGTCACAGCTGGCCTAGAATTCACTAGATAGACCAAGCTGGCCTTGATCTCACAGAGTCCACCTGCCTCTTCCTCTAGGATGCTGGGTTTAAAGGCGTGTGCCACCACCAGCTTCAGCCAGTTATTTTGAATGACAACTACACTTCCCAGAGCAAGGGACAGTCAAGCTCTCTTTAACTTAGGGATAAAATGTAGAGATCATCTTTAAAAAGTATGCTTTCTCAATTCAGAGCAGACTGACACACTTCTGTAGAAATAAAACTTTTTGCCTTGTATAATGTTTCAGATTATGTGGTCATTTTCCTGAGAACCCAGACCCATTTCTAACACTCATTTAAATAACTAGCATCCATTAGCAATTGTTCTAATATTTGAGTTACTCTTAATATCACCATAAATTTTTAACATCTGTTCAATTTTCCTCAATTTTTTTTTAATTTATAATAAAATAATACACATGAAAAAGTACTATAAAAGCTTATTATATGGACTCATGAAATACCTTTTAAATAAAACTATGACTTTCCACATTTCCTGACTTGGGTATTTGTTTTCTTTGAAAGAAACATCTAGAGCTGATTCTTTGGGGATTTATCTGAAACAGGCACTCTGGAGACCCACCAAAGCAGGAATTCTCTTGTCTGAAATTGTAGCTACTTTCTCAGGAATTACTTCCTAAGTCTAGTGATGAAGAAACTAAAGGATTACTCTAGATACTTATTTCCTTTAAATATTGAATTAATCAACTGTAATTGTCACTGTACTTCATATCCGAGATGATCCACTTTAGAGAGAAATGGTTTACTTGGTACTGCACTTGCAGAGCTTTCAGTCCATAATAGATAGGTCCTATTGTTAAGGCATCTGGCAGCACATCAATGGTAGGAGCATGTGACAGGGTAAGGCTACAAGCCTAGTGACAAAGCAGGCAGAAGGGGAGGACAAAAGGAAGAGGGTGTAGACCTATATTCCCATCAAGGGCATGTTCACAGTAAGTGGCAGTCTTACCAGATCCCAGCTTCTCATGATTCCATCACTTCCCAGTAGCATGAAGCTGAGGACCAAGCTTTAATTCATGAGCATTGGGGAGGCACTCGAGATCCAAATGAGAACATTACTGGCATATCCTGAAGTTTATGACGGGATGTCCTCCTTTTCCTTCAACCTTAGACCTACTTTCAATTTTATGTTAGTGTTCTGTTGCAGTTTTCTTGATTTTAGTATAAGTACTAACTCAAGTACAAGAAGACAATATTCATGATGATCATAAATGTTGCCTGAACCTGCTCACTTCGTGGCATCTCTTTGACTCCCTCACCTCTATTTTTAAAGAAATTTTCCCTTCTGTCCTTTAGATAACGCAGTTTCAAATTTCATAAAGTTGACTTTCTAACTTGTACATTTTCCCATCATCTAATCTGCATTCTATGGCTAACCTTTAGGGCTTTTCCCTAATTCTCTATGAAAGAGCTTGTCTGGCTTGCAGCATCCACGAGCAGGATCATTTTGGTAATTTAATTTGTTCTAATGGTGATAGGAAGTTAAACACAACTTCCTCACCGCACTTTACTGTGGCATATGGTGACTTACCATATGCATAGTAGACTCTTGAATAAAATTTTCCTTCATTCATACAACAACCATTATTGCATTCAAATGTATACATCCTTTCCCCTTTCTCGGTCTTGCAGCTAGAAACAAAGGCTTGACATAACTCACAGTGAGTGCAGGCCTGGCTTGAACTGACTCGGATAACTTCAAATCTCTTTCTTTTGATTCTGAGTTAACAAAAGTGCAAGATAAATTAATACTTGTAAATGTATTCAATAAATGCTTTTTAGTTCTCATCATAATCATCATCATTGTTTTCACTGTCATCATCATTTTCTCATCTTTTCTGGTTAAGCAGCTCAAATGCTATCTATCTCCAAGGCAAGACCAAGACCATGAGACTCCATGCACTGCAGAGGAAACAAGGATGTTCGAGACCAGTTCTGCAGAGTGCTTTCCCAAAATGGTTTGCCATTAGAGGCACTTGAAAAGACTCTGTCATTTCTCATTCAGGGTAGACTAATTATATCACAATGCTTGGAGTGGGGTTAAAGCCTTCAGTAAGACTACCAGGCAACTTTTCTCCACTACCAAGGTGAGAATCACTGTCTTATAAATAGCCAATGGGAATCTTATGTCTGCTAGACCCAAGTTGAGGGGTCCAACTGCCTTTGAAAGTGAGGAGTTGTCTTTAAAGCAGCTGTTTTGTTCAACAGAACAATGATCAAAGCCAGAAGGTTGATACTGTAAGAGAAGGAGGCAGCTGATTAAGTGATTGGGGTGCAACGTTGGTTGAGAGAGTATGATAAACCATAGGTGATCAAAAATGTCTCCTGAAGGCTTATGTTTTGAAGGACTGATCCATGATGAAATGTTAAGCCGTAGAGCTATTTGGGAGAGATTAGATCATGAGACTTATAACCCAATCAATGGATTAATCAACTGAATTCATTAAGAGAATTATTGGGAAATGATGTTTCACTGTGGAAGGTGAGCCTGCTAACGAACTATGTTACCAGGGGCGTGCCTTTGAAAGACATGATGTTATCCAAACTCCTCTTTTCTCTCTTTCTCTTGCTCTTTGCTCAGTGGCTTTCATGAGGGGAACAGTTCTAGTCCATCAAAGAGTTCCCACCATGGTGATCTGCCTTGCCTCAGACCCAAAGCAGTGGGTCTAGAGGACTATGGTCTGAAAACTCTGAAACTGATCCAAAATTAAACCTTTCTTCCTTAAGTTACTTTTCTCAGATGCTTTTGACATAGTGATGATACTACTAATAAGCATAGCTTCAGAATACTTGAGTTTGGCTCTGCACTCATTTAATATCTAAGTACATTAAGTTATTCAGGCTCAATAGGAATTCATTTTACTTTGTGAAGTAAGGCAAAAGTAGCAATAAGGGGTTAAATGTGTTTGAAGATAAAATGGAATTTAATTTAGGCCATCCTGTGCACATTCAGTGTAATACATAACCACTGTTACCCTTGTAGTAGAGAAATAGGGGCTAGTTTACCATGTGGGCCTCTAATCCTGCCCCCATAACATGGGAACTAAATAAAAACATAAAGTAGTTAGAAAGTTTAAATGACTTTATAGCTTGATCCAGTATATAAGGACAAAAATGAAATCATGAGTCAATAATATGGATATATTCTTTAAGCCAAAAGCCACCACTAACTCTGAAATCAGGTAGACAACAAATCTTCAGTGAATCGTTTTCAACGCTCCCTTCTTAGATACTGAAGGTATTCTAAAGTATTCAGTGCGTTTAAACAGAAGCTTATCTTTCATCTGATTTAAGTTTTCTGTGACCGAGTCTACACAGCCAGTGTTACTGATTGTTCCCAAACCAACGACAGCTACACAAAAACAGTGACAACTCTCTGGCATAGTCTCAGAGATACTAAATATCATGGCCAAGGTTTTAGTTCTAATCAATTTCAAATATGGCATCTGAGCCCAGGTGGGAATAACTCAAATTACATTCTTTCCAATGAGATGCAAAGACAGGGTCAGGAGAAGGACAGGCGGGTTGTAGGAAGAGAGTCAGGAGTGAAGTGGGGGTCCCTCCTCCTCCTGCAGCTTTAGACTTTGCTTATCATCCCTCTTGCACCCAAAAGCTCTCCTGCTTTTTTTTTTCTTTTTCTCAATTATTCCTCTGGTTTTGGCAGTGCCATTCAATCGCTCTGTCAATGTGTCCTTTCTGTAAGAGAGAAAGATAAGCACATTTTCAGAAAGGAGCACAAAAAGAGCTTATATATGTTAGTTGAATAATTATTAGAACTCACACGCTTTATTTTAAGATTTGGATGTGAGTTCCACACATGGGACTGGAGATAGAAAAGTGACTTCAAACTCCTCTGTCTCCTGTGTTGCTGTTATTTGCATAACCAACAGGACACTGTGTCAGTTTGGGATGAATTAAATTTTTCATAAAGAAGGTTAAGACAAGAACAAGGGATTATGGTATACTTTAATGAAGTGTTGGATCTAGTGATTCTGCATCAATGTGGTTGAATAATTGCCTGCTTGTAGGGGTTTGGATGATTTGTTCAATTATATATGCTTTGGAAGAAACGAAATAGTGTTATCAGTGGTGATTGCTCTACAGCAATGAGTGAGAAATCATTCATTAAAGCTACACATTTTGATAGCTTCTGATTCTCTGAAGTTTTCTGATTTGCAGCTCTAATCACTCCTGCTTATTCTAAACCATGAGTAAATCATACCAGATTCAGATATATTTTACCCATCAGGAAAATGTACATTTTGCTCCCAAATAAAAGGAAAATAGAATACTGCTTTCAAGTAGTAAAAATCAAAAGTTTAATGTGCTAAAAAACTAGTTCTGAGATCCACATAAAACAGGAGAATTTTGACAAAGACAAATGAAATAAAATGACCTTTTAGTGAGCATCAAACCAGTATAATTAAAATTCAGAGACTACATACATTCTATGTTCAGGAAATCTCATGGTAAGTTTTAGTGTTAATTGTATTAATGTTTTGGTGCTGTTCTGTTTTTAGATATTGAATTTTCTAAGATTAGAGAGTATAAATTAGAATATTTAAAGTGTGAGATTATGTGTGCATGCATGTGTATATGAGTGTTAGAGTGTGTGTGAGTGTGTATGTTTTGTGAACGTGTATATGTGTGTTTGTGTGACTGTGTGCATTTATGTGTAAATATATGTATATGTGAGACTGTATGTATATATGTGTATATATGTATGAGTGTATGTTTGGACATATACACGGTAATATATCATTTCCCTTATAATAATTCTTGAAATCAGTAAGAATCATTTGAAGGTCTTTTCTGGTGATACAACAATAAATAGAACACAGTGCTAACTCTATGAAGAATGCCTGTCTCTCTTATTTAGGAATGCTTCTTCAGTTTTGTGCTACTTGTAAGAAGAGATGCTATGATACCCCTTTTAATTTGAGATTTGATAGAAAGCAAATATCAGAATACATACTCTCACCAAGGGTTCCCCACACAGCAGCAATACTTTAAGCAAAAAAGCAAAACTTTAAAACACACTACAAGAACAGTTTGGCTGGGCGTGGTGGCACACACCTTTAATCCTAGCACTTGGGAGGCAGGGAGATCTCTGTGAGTTCAAGGGCCAGCCTGGTCTACGTAGTGAGTTCCAGGCCAGCTGGGGCTACAGGTAGACCCTGTCTCAAAAAAGACCAAAAAGAAAAAAAAATCCTCCTCAAACCTCCTCTATTCTTGAAAACACTTTAGGATTTCAGTTGAGTATTTCATTACATTTGTTCTTATTTTTTTCAGAGTGGAAATTTTAAGATATTTACTGAAGGAGAAAATGAATTGGTAGTATTACTTGGTTATCAAAACTTGCCTGTTCCTCCTTATATTGTCTTCGTGTTATGCTCATCATGGAGTCACATGCTCCAACACTGCTACTGAGAAGAAAGCATTAATCTCCCTCTTTCAATTGTTCATCCAATCACTAGTCACCATGTGACTTCTAGCTGTCAACTTTCAACTGTATTAAGCAATATTAAGCAAACTAGACAATACTCCATCTTTGGAGATATGCTTTCCAATTCCTTGACTAAATGCCTTAGTGATGTGCTCCAATAATCTACTCTTTGGGGGTTTTGTGTTGAGAAGTTATTAGACAAGCTCCAAAGTCACATGATGTATGTTTTATGAGGCATCACATGGTTACCACTGGATTTGAATTCTAGGTCTCAAATATTCTGGGTCTTCTTACTGGGTTATCATTTACCTTGTGACAAGTACTATCATGAACATAACATATTTATGAAGGGTATGTAAATGAACCAACTTTTCAGGAGCTATCTCATTCCTGATGCACTTTGTGTTGAGTGAGCACTTTTATTTGCTGTGTTTCCTTCCAGTTCTTCCCAATATTTCATGCTTTACTTATGAGAGGCTTTCTCCCTTTGCTTCCTTTATTATTTCCCTTCTCTCCCCATCATTCAACCCTGGGCCAGACAAAATCAGAGATGGAGTGGAATTTTATTGCAACTTTATCGTGTTAGATTTGTAATGGACATGTAGTGAAGCATGAAGCATTATATCAATCATACTGGCCCTTTGTCCTCCAGATGTGAAAGTTTTCTATTTAAGTTAATTATCAGGTATTCTGCATCAGAACAGCAGTTCCATCTAAGCATGAGCCACATGACAGAAGCACAGCTGGAGGAGGATGGCTAGTTGTGTGGAACCATTTCTATGTGTTCATTATTTGTTTACTCTGTATCACTAAAATCAGCCAATTATTATAGGTGAAAATTTTGTATCAACTTGTTGCTATTGTGTTTGCTTTATAAGGTTGGCCTGCCTATCTGTCTATCATCTATCTGTCTGTCATCTATATTTAGAGTAGAACTACAAAAGATTAGAGACAAAAGCAACCCACAAGGTGAGTGGTTGCTCTTGGGACAGTATTCTGATATATATAAAACCTCTGAAAGCTCTACCTTGAGTAGTCATCTACTGTGTCTCCCTAACAGAACATAATAAATTATGTCCATTTTATATTTGATGAGTTAATCATTTTCATTAATTATGTTATTAAGTTGTATCAGAGACTTTGGAATTATCGCCAATTAAAATATTCCAGAAGAAAACTCTCCATAAGTTGAAACTTGATCTAATCTAGATCAAGCAAAATGGAAATTTCTCTGGTGATGGTGAGAAAAGGTTGATCACTGGGTTCAGTTAACTGGGTTTTGCAAATGTCTTCACTGTCTGACAGAATGACAGGTCAGGGAAATCTGTCTGATTTTCAGTGACTCATCTTGCTCAAACTTCTCCTAACTTAGAGAGAGACAAACACTTGAATGATTGGCATCTCAGTCTCATCCAAAACCTACATGAGAAAACGGAACTACTCAATTCCCTGAACTAGACTGGAGTAGTCAAAATTAGAATCACGCATTTTAATTTAATGCACCCAGACTTTGTTGCAGCATGGTATTTTCCTGCTCATTCCAATACTCAGGTGTTCTAACAAAGTTTCCCTCCTCTTTGCAATTCACCCACAGAACACAGACACAGTCATCACCAAGCAAATTCCTCCAGAGAGTATACCTGTGAGTGTCAGCATTGAGAATCTAGGGTATTCTCAGGGCTAGGTCATTTAAGACAGAATGACATTAAAACTTTGCAGACAAGGTGGATCTCTGTGAGTTCGAGGTCAGCCTGGTCTATATAGTGAGTTCCAGGCCAGCTGGGGCTACAGGGAGACCCTGTCTCAAAAAGAACAAAAAAAAAAAAAAATTGCAGACAAAAGCAACTCACAGCATGAGTCTTGGCCATCAGGACAGAGTATTTCAGCAGTAACACGGCAGTTGGCAAGGCTGCCTGCTCAGCAGGGCAACTAGAAAAGTGACCACTAATTACAGTGTTCTGGTGAACATCCTTCCCAGCCTTTAAAAAAGAAATAATGGATGTTGACCTAGCTTCCCACAGATCCGCATCCAAAATGCCAGTGTTTCAGGTATACTTTGCTGTCCCTCAGTGATTTCTCCAAGTCTGTACTGATTCCTAACTGGCTCATTTTGAACTCATCATCACATTCTGGATGACAAATGGAGAAAGTGAAATCTGTTTACCTTCTTTTAATTTAAGCATCCAAAACCACTACTCTAGACAAGGACACAGATTTAATCAAATCTGTTAGACTGCATGGTTATCTATGGGTTTTTGTTTTTCTGTCCAAAATCATATGCATAAAATTGTTCAGAGCTGGTGCTGACATCAAGTCAACCTCTCAGGGGAGAAATAGCAACTTGTTTCATTTTCGTGTACATCTCTTGAAAAATTTTGTTCATAGCAGTGAAGATTCTTGGATTATTTATTTTCCCAAAACTCCTATTCCTAATACTTCATCAAATACTGCTTTAAGAAAAACCATACTGCTACCTCAATTTCCCCAGAGGCCCCTTAAAAAAAGAACAGTATAATGGGATGTTTCATATATAAGAATAGTTCTTTACAGAAAATAATGCATGACACTATTCTCAATTAACCAACATATATGTGGAATTCTCAAATTGTGAAGATAGTGGTTCTTTGCATTTTAAACTGTGAAGACAAGTGGGATTTCAATCAGAATATGATTTTTAATGCCAGTAAATGAGTTTACTTTGAAGCTTAAAAGAAATAGAATCATGTCACAAATAACAAAAAGAGCACTGAGTGAAATCACTTGTTGTATTAACTATGATGCATAGCTTAAAAACTATAGGGATTAAGAAAAATCCATTGGGGAGTTTGGGGCTGGAGATCAAATGGATAACTAAACCCAAAATCCATGAACTATAACAAAGAATAACTAGAGTTTGGTATAAATACTAAAAAATCAATGATTAAAGACAAATTCTTTTAATATGTATTTTTGGAATAAATCAGTTACTTGAGGAAAAATAAAATTAGGTTTTGGCTTTGCACACAATTTTAGGTATTCTAGTAATCTACAGGTTAAAAGAAACACTTTAATCTTTTATAAGCATATTTGTAACAATTTTTTTGTTAAGGAAGGAAGAAATCTTCAGATTATGCAGGCCAACCTTGAACATTAATCATTAAAAATTTTATTCATAAAAAATAAAATTTGTTCAAAATAAAAGCACAAGACACGACATACATTTGCATAAGACCTTGTAACACATGTAAACTTACAAACACATAATGTCAAAAATAAAAATCGGGCTGGAGAGATGGCTCAGTGGTTAAGAACACTGCTCTTGCAGAAGACTCGGGTTTGAATCCCAGCACCCACATGGCAGCAAACAACTGTCATAACTCCAGTTCTGGGGGATCTGATAACCTCTTCTGTCCTCTGTGGGCATTGCACAGAACGGGGGCACTTACCTACATGCAGGCATAACACTCATACACATAAAATAAAAATAATAAAATATTTTTTAATCCTTAAAATCATAAGCTTGTGATTATGATTAGTCATCCTGGTATAAAAAAGTCACCAGAATAACTCACACATGTGAAAACGTGGAAGAGCTTTGTGACAGAGCCTCTTTCTTGCTCCAAGTTGTATCCAGCAGGCTAGTTGCTTGTCCGAAGAGTTTCCAGGAATTCTCCTGTCTCTGGCTCCTTTCCTGCCACAGGAACACTGGGATCATAGAGGACAATGATTACGCTAGTGCACAATCTTTACAAGGGTTACAGGATTCAGATTCAAGTCCTCATTGTTGTTGGGTCGGTTGCTTTTCATTTCCACCTGTGACTCTTTCCACGCTTATATTTTGTAAGTTTTTAATTGATTTTTTTGTATTCATACATGTTTTATCTATTTCATACAGAACATCTTAATCATCTTTATACCCCCTTCCCCACTGGCAGCCTCTCATAGCCCCCCCGTCACTGGCAGAGTTCTCTCGGGGCCTCTTGCACAATAAGACAAACCATATAACATATTTTTATGTGAACTTATTATGGTTTATGCCCTTGGGTAGAGAGGGGGTAAATGGGGGGACTTACATAGAAATGCACACCTGGCACCCACTTCTGCATGGCTTAGCCGGCTGTTCCAGATTGCTTCCTTGCCTGCCCACACCACAGTCTCTGTTAACTTTTGCCCATGTATCTTGTGCCCATACAGTCTTGCCCCAGGTCGGTAAATGCCCCCTCCGCAGCCAAGGTTGGTGGCAGGTCGCTGCTTCCATCACAAGATGGCTCCCAGAAGCCCCTCCACAGTCAATCATCCCTTGGAGGAAACAGGCAGTTTGGAACACTATCTAGAGTCTATCTAGAGTCTCTCCCTTTAAGAAAATCAGCACTTTGTCAACCAGCAGTAATCAGCTGCCAATAGTTCTTCAGCTAAGATTGTGGCCTGCTGTTGATTTCCACAGTTCTGTGCTGGGTTTTGTCTGCTTGAGTTTGCATGTGTCTTGTGCATGCTGACACCATTGCTGTAGGTTCATATGAGACAGATCACAGGAGCCTGTATGACTATTCCACATGGTTCTGCACCTCCTCCCTGGCCTTTACAATCTTTTCGTCCCCTCTTCAAATCCTGTTTTTTAACATTTTTGTCCTAAAACCCCAGAGGGAGTTCTCAGATTAAAGCTCCTAATCCTGACAAATAGAACTGGATATAAATATAGCATGTGACAACATTCATTGTAGTTTTGGAAACTGGTTGTATATTTTAAAGTATTACCCAAGCTAATTAATATAAAGTAATAGTAGGATCCCAATTTGGGAGTGTGTAATAATTTGTGTTTAGAGAAATACATAGTTATAGATCACTACTATCTATCACTAGACTTTTATCTGTTAAATACTAAAATTTCCCCTTCGGTTCTGACTATGATGGGGTGACATAATTATGCATTATTTTATTGTATTCTGTTTCATTTATATTTTAATCAGAAGCATAATTAACAGAGTGAGTTCCTGGTAAATGATTACTTAGGGTCTGTACATTCTGGTTGCAGGTAATCTTAGTTGACTCAATATGCCTTCTTCCTACTTCACAAGATAGAACCCACACCTGACACTGTTACCAAGGGCCGACAACCTGTGGCTACATAGATGATAGGCCACAGAGGGGAAACTACTGCTGTTATTCTGCTAAACAGAAATAGTGTTAAAGATTCCTAATGACTTACTATTACACTCCAGAAGAGTGCATCCCCCAACTCGCATCAAAGAAGTTTCTTGTAGCAGATGGAGATTAACACAGAGACATGTAACTGGCCAACGTACAGAGAATGTTATTAGACTCTTAAGTGCAGAATGTTACACCCTAAATTGGACGCCTATATCATATCCTTTCCTGCCGAGAACCAGGAAATCTTGCAGAAAGGTGGGGATTGGTAGATGAATAAAAAGGAATTGTATTATCTGGACACCACAGGGCAGTTTCACATATGAAAACAGTACTTGTGACATCATACACAAGGCCTGTGCAAGCCCATGCCAGACAAGAGATTAGCATGGATGGAGGAGGCAGGAAAGTAGCCTTAGCTCTGGATAAGACTTATTGGCAATTGATAAATTCTGGGAGAGGGAAAGTCACTTTTCTTCAAGATCATGATGCTGGTAGGCTGATCAAATTCTAAGGGATGGACCTGCACTCAAGAGCATTTGGGGAACGCTAATCAAACTAGATCAGCCTTTAAAAAGAGAAAAGTAATAAGTCTGGGGGGGTATTAGGAAGGGGGTGAGGAGGAGGAATGGCTCTGAATATGATCAAAACACATTGTACAAAGTTCTCAAAGAATCATATATATATATATGTGTGTGTGTGTGTGTGTGTGTGTGTTTCAATATTTCCTGGTTTCTGGTTGATGGATGATAAGCTTAATTCAGAGAATGTAACAGCAATTGTATTCC
The DNA here is from genome assembly GCF_000622305.1 of Nannospalax galili. NCBI lineage: Eukaryota > Metazoa > Chordata > Mammalia > Rodentia > Spalacidae > Nannospalax > Nannospalax galili. Next base: position 4,580,149 of record NW_008339517.1, read on the forward strand.
TTCTTCATAATTACATTAGGGTAATTAAGAAAACCCATGCACATAATATTCAAATATGGAGGAATACAGAAATCTTGACCTTCAATCATCATGTGCCTTTGATTTAGTTTCTTCTAACATTGTGGGAACACAAGAATTGAACGCTCCATGTTGACTTTCATCTTTAGTTACTCAGCATATTGAACATTTCCCAACCCACATGTTTAATTTCAAAGTAAGTAAAATAGGTCAAGCATATCCCAGGATACCTCATCTTTACTGACTACAGTGAAATTTCCTAACAGATGTCACTACTTATAGCAAAGCTGACAGGAACAGTTACAAACTAGACTCTGCAGAGTCCACTGGAATGTCTGGCTACAGTGTGTTGTGCACATTTTAGAAAGTTGGAGCAAAGACAGAAAGAGTCCCCATCAATTATTCAGAAAGGTCATTTTAGATGAGTTTTTGCAAGCTGATGTAAAAGATAGCTTTCTTTCAACTGTCAGTATGATATGAATTGAGATTTCAGTAATAGTCAGGGAGCACATAATCTGTTGTAATTTATACTGTTTTTATCATTAGATATAGCCATTAATAAGCATTAAAATTATAAAAACTTGACAGCAATAGCAGAAATATTGATGGGATGTCATGGAGATAAAGGAGCTCTACCTGTCCTTGGATGGCTGTTGTTTTGGCTTCACTTTCGTTTGGATTTGTTGCTTATTGTTTTGCAGATCTCAACGTTTATACAAAAGAGTATTTCCAGAGGCCTTAGCTAGCTTGAGTGCTATTCTTTTGTGATAGGGGAACATTAGCCTTGTCACAGAGAAGCAGAGATGAAAATGTAAGACAGTTTTGAAGAAATAAAGAGATTTTAAAAAAGTTAAAATTCACCTTGCATTTAAAGTTTCACTTTAATTTCTTACCTCTTTTTCTTCATTGAATCTCATATGAGTAGAGGAAATGATAAAAACTATCCAATCCCATTTAAGAATAAGAGTAGAGGAAATGATAAAAACCATCCAATCCCATTTAAGAACAATGATTCCAATCAAATAAACAAAAGGAACTCTAGACCAATTTTGTGAATAATGTTGATAATATAATTTGACAGAGATAGAGATTATGTCTTCTAAAATTTAGTAGTGAATTTATTTAGTCTCTATGACACGAGATTTAGCACCGTAGTAAAGGTACCAAAATATGTGCTTGAACCAAAATATTTCTAAGATATAATCACTTTCCATAAACTCTCATTTAATGGTAAAATTAAGTATAAAGGAAGAGTATTCTTATTAAATTCATGGTATCACCAAGTTTAGTGAGAGACCCTGATGCAAAAACAAATGGAAAAAAAAGCACAAAACAAAATCAAAGAAACAAAAATGGTGAAGGGGGATAAAGTAAGACACCTGAAGTCCACCTCTGGCCTCCTTGTGTGCATGCATAGGTGAGCATACATACACATTGTGCTGGTTAATTTGTGTCAGCTTAAGGGAACCTCAACTAAAGAATTTCACAGAAAAAAATTGCCTGTGGCTGTGTCTCTGAGGCATTTTATAAATTACTAATTGATGTGGGAAAGCCCAATCAGCTGCGGTAGGTCATCCTGGGCTGTATAAAAAGGGTAGTCAGGCAAGCCAGAGGGAGCAGGCCAATAAGCCATATACTTGTATTCCTGCTTCCGGGTTCCAACCTAGACTTCTCTAGAAGAGGGATTCCAACCTGTAAGCCAGTTATAAACCTTTCCACCCGAAGTTAGTTTTGGTCATGATTTGATCACAGCAACAGAAAGTAAACTTGAACAGACATGCACATGCATTCATACACCACACATGTGCACACATTCTTAAACAACACACACACGCACATATATATATATATACACACGTGCTGTATCTTAGTTTCAAATGCTAGCAGGTAAATTGTTTTGGAGGAAAAGTGTGAGAAATGAGTAAACTCATAAAACACTTTAGTGATTCATGTAATTATGACATTCTATGTGACTATACACCTCCTAAACAAAGTAGCATACTTTTTGATTCTGTAAGCTGTCTTTAGCAGATATAAAGCTAGTGAATTTAGAAACAAATCTGGCAACTTGGGGCATATACAGCAAGAAAGCTCATATTTGCAGGGATAGTGAGCTCATTCAGGAGGACGATTATTGTGAAGACCTTTTGCTCTGTCATGTGACCCTTTTAAATCTGGGAGACAGACACTTTAGGATAAAGCATTTATCACAATGAGAGGAGATAAATAAATGAGGAGTGAGAAATAATTTAATTTTTCATGAATAATTTTCTATCTTACTTTTTGTAACACTGTAAAACTTTTCTAAATCCAAACATCCATCTACTTACCCAAATTAATAATTATATTGCTGTCTTTATTAGTATAATAAACAAAACTTTGGAACTTATGTGTCTGAAATGCTTTGGCAGAAGTTTTGGCTGGAAGGAGTTATTAAAGCTCATGGGAGCTCTGGATTCAGTAAGTGTAAAAAATGGAGTAACAGTCACATACCACCAGGAGATCATCTGAGAGTATAAAAACAGAGTGCTTCTTCCTACCTTTTCTATCTTAATTGTGTTAGTTAATAAGACTAAGTAAATGTGCCAAGAGTTGAAATTGTCCATAATTCCTCTTGAGTCATCCAGAGATAAATATTAGTTATTCCTATTTAGCAACTTTAGCTATGATTTATTTTTTTTAACTTTTAATGGGTTTAGGTCATGGATGCTTGTTTTAGCAGTATTGGATATATAGCTCTTTCCAGCTACATAGGCCCCTAGTTAACAAAGTGAAAATAGAAATCTGATGTGAAGAAGAATCTAACACTAAATGGAGTTTTCATTGATGTCTAAACTACTCTAGTTATCTAATATCTAATAGTTATCTAATGTAAAAGATACTGAATTGCCCTCAGGAACCCCATAGCTCATCAGTGAGTAGCATGAGTGCTATGGACCCAGATCTGGCTGTACATTATAATCTCATGGAGGACAATTTAAGCTTCTGAAGTTGAATTCCATCCCAGGCTGTGTAGGTACGGACTGCGTATATCAGTACATCTCCAGTGATTCTGATATGCTGTCCATCCTGAGACCTTTGGTAGAGAGTATTTCCAAGTGTATGACCATTATAATTATTTTATGCTTTTTCTGAGAAGCTGGTGCCAATTCGAGTTGTGCTGAATCAAAACTGGTTGGTCCTGAGTGACATCACCAAGGCGGTGGGACTGAAATTCAAATCATCTTTCTCCTTGTTGAAATACTGAATGGGCAGCTCTGTAATGACCAAATTATTTTCTAATAATTCTAGAAAGAGGTTAAGAGAGATGTCAGCACCTGAAAATAACACACAACCAGTAAAAAAAAAATCAAAATACATAAGAAATTTTATTACATTTATTTGTCACAGTTCTTTCCTTTAGCAAAACTGCATGCCATCATTAGGGTTAAAAATATCCTGGGTATGACTTCTCCCTTTGAAAAGACTTACAAGAAGGAGTAACATACCTCTAATACCATAGCTTTTCAGGAGACGATCCAAGGGACTGTTATCTGTCTTGTCTGACTTGGAGTATTGACAGTAACTGGTACATTTGGGTGTCTGGGGTATTTTGAGAAGAAAGGTACAAACAGAGCTTCTAATGAATGCAAGATATTGAATTGTTTTAGAATGAACCCAAGCTAGGGGATGGGGTGAAAGATTTTATAGTACAGAGAAAAAACTAGGAGGAAACAAAAACTTTTCAGCTTGAACAAACAAAGAAAAGTCAAGAGTCAACATATCCTCTGAGTCCTCATCATCTAGGGAGAGGATGTAAGGTGAAAATCTTCCTCTATACAAAGTTAATAAATAAATAAAAACATATGACTACTTTTTTAAACGTGAAAACTTTAAGAACGAGTAACAATATGTACAAAAAACAGGAAATAAAGCTCAATTGTAAGACCAAAACAAATCAGGAAATTTTACCCTCTAGAACTTGATGTTTAGACCCTATTGCTGAAGACACCACATTGTTGAGATATAGGACATGGAGAAATCAATCTAGTACTGACAAGGTTTCATCCCTACTGGCTAACTTTCATAGTGCTGGAATGTGCTATGAATGCTATTGGGGGAGAAAAGTAATTATCAGTCTTACCCAGCTGTGAACCTACCAGCTGCAATACTGATAGGTTTGGCAAAATATAGCCACTGGAACAATAGTGGCATTAGTGTTATTGAAGTAACCAACCAATTTATGCTTGAATTAAAGACCCACTCTATGAGATTAAACCTATAATTTACTCCATTACTGGGACAAAGAACTTGTAGCTAGACAGAGAAAACATACTACTGTTATTCTGCTAAATGGATATAGTATTAAACTATTTTTTTGATCTTTTTGAGACAGGGTCTCCCTGTAGCCCCAGCTGTCCTTGAACTCACTATGTAGACCAGGCTGACTTTGATCTCACCGAGATCCACCTGCTTCTGCCTCCAGAGTGCTGGGATTAAAGGCGTCTAATTTTTAATGACATTATTATCTGGATAGAGTGAATGTCTCAACCTTCATCATAGAAGCATTTTTGGCAGAAGGTGACAACACAGATACCTGCCACTGGTCAAGGCACAGATAACAAGAGCCTGTGGAGTGCTCAGGGCTAAATGGCACACTTGTATTATAACTTCTCTGCCCAAGGATCACATAATTGCAGAACATGAGGTAGAAAGAAGCTAAGAAAAAACCAGAGGTGATTGCTTAAGGAAACTTCCTTAAAGAAATGTTTTCCGGACACAATAGGGCAGATGCACATGTGAATTCATAGTGGTTGTGACAGCATGCACAAATCTGTGCAAATCTAAGCAGACAAAATCCCAGCATGGAGAGGGGAGGTGATCAAGCTGTCCCACCATTATTGGCAATTGATAGCTGTGTGAAGAGGGAGAATTAGTCTTCTTTAAGGGTCTGGTGCTTGGTAGGTTCATCACACTGTAGTGGATGGCTACACACTGAAGAGTATATGGGAAGCACAGATTGGGGTTAATTTTATTTTTAACGGGGACACAATATTGTGAGATAGCGATGAAGAATACACTTTAGAGGAGTTGGATGGGAGTGAATGAGATCAAAATACACTATGAGTTACTCAAAGAACAAGAGAAACATATTTCAAAAAGTAACAGGCCCTGCGGAAATCTAATTTCTATTAATTAACTCACTAAGTTTCAAAACAATTGCTTTAAAAATACTGACAGCTGAAGAAGGATATAAAAAACAGAAGGAAATCAGTAAAACTAAACATGAAGACAATGAGACTACCAACCATCAATAGTGATAGAAATTATAGAGAAAAAACTAGCTGATACTTGTGAGTTAAAGAGTAAAATGACTGAATTTAAATATTCACTAGAGTGATTCAGTAGCAGTCTTAAACAAACAGAAGGAATTATCGACCATGAAATGAAGACATAACATTTGAAATTATTAAGTAGAGACTGACAACGGGACTCATTTGGCAAAGCACTTGCTGTGCACTCATGAGGACCTGAGTTGGAACTCCAGAACCCACATAAAGCAGGGTCCAGTAGTGTGAACCTGCAACCTCAGTGTTCTTGCTGAAAGATAAACTCATGGCCACCAAGTCTAGCATATGCAGCATCTAACATCAGAGACCCTGTCTCAAAGTAGAAGATGAGGATTCCCACTTGAAATCCTCTAATCTCCACATGCGTGCCTGAACTCATGCACATGAACATAAACACACACATGCAAGTACATACACACAGAAAAGAATTATTAAGGCACAAGAGACTAAAAAGACTAATGTAGAAATAAAAATACCTTCTCAAGTTACAAAATGTTATAAACTTGAGGAATATATGTATCATTATATGTATATATATATATATAAGTTAAAGAAAAAGATAGGGGGAAAAGTACATAAAAATTAGATTATTAACGTCCTCAAGCCTTTAAACCAAGTCAAATGAAAGTTAACATAATAAATCCAAAGACATATCACAACAAACTTGTCAAAAATCAAAGGCAAAAAAGGAATCTTGAACATGAAAGAGAAAAATTAAATATCATACACGATAGACCTACTATAAAATTATTATTGTATTTCTTAGGTAGGTTTTTTGGGTAAGATTGGTATAGGAAAACATATCGAAATGTTTAAAGAAAAATAAATAAATTGGCAACCAAGAAAATTAAATGCAAACATTGTTTCAAATGTCATAGAAGCAGTAAGACATTCTCATCTATATAAAACTTTGGAATTTTAACACCACTAGACTTATCTTACAAGGAATATTAAAGAGTCCTTCAATTTAGCGTGGAAGTATTTGAGACAGCAACAAAGACACCTATGAAAATCCAAAGGCTCTTTAGAAAGGTTAAACAGTATAGAAAAATGCAGGTTGCCCATTTTATTGTAATGAAGCATAATTAACTTTCACACATATAATTTAAAATATAAAAGAAATAAAATAATGATTACTTTATATTAACATGCAATATAAAAATTTTAATTTGGACACTGATAAAGGGAAGAACAGAGAGTAGAACTGTATGTGACTGAAATGTTATTGCCAACTGAAAATAGATTGATATATCTTAAGATATTATATGTATTCCTCCCTATAACTGCTAATGTATCTAATAACAGTATCCAACAAGAAATAATAATTCAGTCCATCCACTGCAGAAACGTAAACATCACAAGTAAATAGCAAGGAAGGAAAAGGACAAAGTAGCTCCCAAATATAAAGAAAATGGAATGTTAAGGATTTCTGTCTTAATAGTTATTTTAGTTATCAGTGTGTTACATTATCCAGTACAAACAGAATTGTCTAACAGTTAAAGAAAAAAAATCCAACAATTTTCAGATTAAAGTCACACTGATATTAAAATATATTAATATAAAATA
>NW_008339517.1:4588390-4599633 GCF_000622305.1 Nannospalax galili
ATTATGGTACTCTGGGGTTAAAAGAAGAGTAATGTGGGGAATGGTTTCCCAAAGCATATGAACCTTCAATTCTACAAGATTTGAAAATAATAGAGAATTGTTATGCACTATTTTAATATAGATAGTATCATTAATAGTGAATTTAATATGATTGGCTTGCTAAATTTTATACTGTGTTATTATATCACAATTAAATAATGATTTTTTTTTTAATTTGGCAATCAGACATGGAAGATTGCTTTTTTAAAAAAGGTTTCCCATGTCATCATTATGCTGGGATGTTAGGCACAAAACCCATACAAAAGAATACAAATTTAGATATTCACATAAATAAAAATCAAACTGTTTGTTACCAAATCACAGCAGAATGGAAGAGGTTACACAAATATGCATGCTTTGGATTTCTGTCTTCAAATATTGAGCATATGCTTCTATTTTCTTTACATTCTCTGCTTGGGAGGTTTCAAGTGAAAATATGAAAACCTTAAACTCTTTCACTAAGGATCTTCTATCATGTGGATTCTGGCAATGTCCCCCATATATGAAGGTGACAGTCTTAAATAAAGCAGATTAGTGGTTTGTAAAGCAATGTGTAAATGCAAAGCCAACAAGGTAGAATCTTGGCTTACTATGAAGTCTCTGTAAAATGAACAACTCTGATTAGCATTTCTAGAAAAAAAAACATCAAGAAATTGTACATTTTTTCAAGAAGATTTCTTCAGTTGTTCAGAAATAAGGTTTAGATTGTTTAAGGATTAAAGCATTGAAAGTAAAAATAATTGTTCGTCTACTTGCTAATAATAGATTTGTTGCAGAAAGAATCTTAATGGCTAAAGGGGGTGTTTCATAGATTAATAAAATGAAATTAAACTGAAAGGCTAATGCAGGGTTACACACACATATACTTATAAGGACACTTAATGCTTTCTTTCCAAAGCCATCACTTTCTGCAGTCATCATCATTTCTCAAATGAAGGACATTTTAACATCAGAAAAGTCAGAGGAGCAGAAACTCAGAAGGAAAGAAGGATATTCTTAAGTGATTCACTTTAAAAAGTTTTAATATTTCCAAGTCTAATTTGAAGACAGAGAACATAACTTGTTTATTTTGGTGTGCTTTCTTTGAGTCAAAGCTTGCCAAAAAAAATTGCTAAGGAATTCTGAAAGATTTTTATCAAGTTTTTGTGTAACTGAAATAATTTTGTAGAGGCAGCAGCATGAAAATTTAAATTACATGGGTGGTTTTGTTCCTCAGAATGCAAAGCCCCTCACAAACCATTAATAAGCATTGAGAGCATAGATTTATTAATAATAGAAAATGGTCAGAACTGGTATCTGTTTAATTTATCATTCATTCCTCTATTCAAAAAATATACAATAAGCACTCAATACATCACAAGAATTCTGGTAGGAACTGGTAGAAAGTAGTAAAAGGTTCCTGTGGTGTGTGCACCCATGAAACAGAATTTTTCCGGGAAGACAGTCTCACTGAGTAAAGTACTTTAAATTACACCACAGAAAGTATTGAGCTGTATTAGTGAATCTCCAATTTTCTGAGTCCACATTAGATTTACACTACTGTTTAAAAACTGGAGTCCTGTGTTAGGAATGTTGTCCATATTTACTAATTACAATAATAATTTATATTAAGCTAGTGATCCTTATGTTTGTAAATCGTTTATAGAATAGTAGCTGTGAAAATCATGCTCACTGCACAGGAGGGAACGGAACATGAGACAATGCCATTAGGAAGTCTTAGGTGAATTCGGAGTTGGGTGTAGTAAGTAAGTATGTATAACATTGAAACACGTGAGATGCTTTGAGGCTAAAGGCCATAAGAAATCAAGAAACAACAAAAGAATCATGATTGGGCCAACCAAAGGAAGAGTCTACTCCCCACCCTCCTCTGACCCAAGATAGAAGCACCCTTCTGTTCCAGGTTCCGTTTGTTCTCCAGTTTGTCAAAAATGAGAATGAAATGTTAACATTTGTTAAATGAGGGAGATGTAGGTTTTATTTTGATCAGAAAATATAAAGTATTGCAGTAATAAGTTGCATGTGGGAGCTCAAGGCAGCCTTTCCAGTATTTGTTTTGTTCTGACTTTTCTTGACTACATCGTCTCTGCCTCAGTTTCCCACTTGGACATAGGTTATGTATTTCTCTAAACTCCTGGAATAAATCCTAAAGAGAAGCTATAACTCTATTGCCTCTAATGACATCTACATACGGATTCCATGCTACTCTTAAGACTTGCCTGGCTCACTTTTCAGTTCTTATGACAAGGAATATCTTTCATGGCCAGAACAATGATATTGCTCAAGTCTAAAGGGACCCCATTATCAGCAGGATTTGAATTCTGGGCATCATCAGCATCTGGATCTAAGAAAGTTATCAAGGGAGAAAATGTGTCTTTAAGTGCGTGTGGTATCTCCTGGGGGTAGAAAAAAGTGCAGGAGTCACTAGGATGTTAATATAAACAATACAGTTCTCACCTTAAAGTGGACAAGAGAGTTTATTCTGAAACCAAATACAAGTGACCATGTCCTTAAATTCCTTAAGTTCCTTAAATTCCAAGTCCCAGTGACGTAGCAATGTCATTAACTTTTTATGGTAACAGAATAAAAGAAAGTCATAAATGAAAGAGTTTTCACTGCATTGGCGGAAACATCAGATGGCCGTGTTAGAGACAAGCAGGGAAGTGTCTGTAGTAGGCCTCAGATGCTATCTGATGACATTCTTTGGCTTTTATTTGTTCGTTTTTGTTTCTTTGAGACAGTGTCTCCCTTTAGCCCCAGGTGACCTGAAATTCACTGTGTAGACTGTGCTGGCTTCAGTCTCACAGATATCCACCTGCCTGTGCCTCATGAGTGTTTGGATTAAAAGTGTGTGCCACCACACCTTGACACTGTTAGGTTATGGGTTGGTGGAAGATAGATGTTTGTTCATTTATTGCAAAAGGACTTACCTAACAGTCACAAAGATGTTAGGTCACACATAGATGTGGGCAATAAATGGCTATTTAAAATGGGAGCTAAAATTAGTTCAAGAAAAATTATAATTAGGCTCTGGACCTATAACATTGTAACCTCTCGATAATCATTGAAATTCTAACCAGTAAATCTGTATTTGAGAATGTTCAACATAACTTGTGGCTTCCTTCTTTGAATTTCAGTTCACAATATTTATTCAGCTCAAACAAGGTGAAGAAAAATGCCTCATATAAGCAGAAAGGTTATTTCTCCAATTCATATCACTAAGGTATTCAACTACAGGTATGCCTTCAGGTTCGGCGGAGTCCAGGGGTTCACATAAACTTATTGGTCTAGTCTTTCCTTTCTACCTATCCCCTTTCCTGTAATCCCTCTCAGATCCAACTGTCTTTCTTAGTTTCTTTATCTGTTGCTGTAATAAAACACTCTGACAAAAGCAAGAGAGGGAGAAAGGCTTTGCTCTGGCTACAGTTCAAGGATACAGTCCATTATGACAGAGAAGTCAATGTAGTCACATTGTATCGACCAGCAGAAGTGGAGCAAAGAACCAGGCTGCTGCCCGGCTCCCTCTTCCACTAATAAAATTCTAGATCCATCTGGGGAATTGTGCAGCCCACAGTGGGCAGGAATTCCCACCTCAATTAATGCAGTCCAGACCCCCCCACCCCCCGAGGCATTTTCAAAGGCCTGTTTCCCAAGTGATTATCAATCTCATCAAGTTTACTACTGAAATTGGCTTGCTACATATTCCATTGTTATATAACTATCATCTTAATCTAACACAGTACAGTGTCAGAAACTATGTTCCTAAAGACACCAAAATGAAACAAAAGAAAAAAACACCACTTCATAGCCTTAAGGCTGTACATTTCACTGTATACAACTGGAAAGAGGAGTCACCTTTCATTTCTTCAAATCCACAGTGTCACAGTGCTAGAAGGGCACCTGTATTATTTTGGGTCACTCTAACACTGATCACTGTTATCAGTTAGATCTTGATAAGCTCAAGGACCATCACAGGTTGAACTAGCTATCCCTCCCAGAGGAAGCTAAACTGTTAGGATCTCTACATAAAATATTTTTAATAGGAAAAGAGCTTCTTTCAAAGAAAGCTTGCTTGACAACAAAAATTAAGATACTCTTGGTTTGTCCTGTCTGCTGCTAGGATCTAGTTTATTTTCCTTTATTATAAGCATGCATTTTCTTACTCGCATTATGAAATATCAGTATTTGTATTGAAATAGTAAAGAAAACTACACACAGAAAGACTTATGTACTACAGAAAAGAGGAGTGGAAGATAATTTTTAAAAATTAAGCTGATGGGACAGGAGAGATGGCTCAGTGGTTAAGAGCACTTGCTGTTCTTCCAGAGGACCCAGATTCAATTCTCAGCAGCCACATGGTGGATAACAACCATCCATAACTCGTTTCAGGGAATCTGATGCCCTCTTTTGGCTTCTATGAGCACTGCATGACATGGGTACACTTACACATGCAGGTAAAACACAAACGATAAAAAAATAAGCTATTTCAAAAATTATGTTGGGAACAATGTATCAAAGTCTTAATTTGTAGAGATTTATGAAAGATGTTCAAGACATTGTGCATGTAGCATGTGTGAACATTGCTCTCACTTAGACAATCCAAACATCTTCCTTCCTTTCTCTGGCCTCCACTGGCATAAGCCTGAACATTTCTTTTCGGCTTTCTAATTGACTGTCTACACTATACTTTCTGAAGACCCCCATGTCAACATTTAGGCAAGTGAAATGCCAGTGCCATTGCAAATAGGGGAACAAATGTGTAACTTGGACATTTTTATAATAATCACATTAGAAAAAACTCATTCCAGGGAGTTTTTAATGGGTCTAGAAACTCAGGGGAGCAGAAGGCTATAGGCCAAGAACTTCAACCACTGGAGAAGAAAACTAATGGCCCATTAAAGCACGCCCTGGGGTGCTTCATCGTTGTCATTAGAATTAGAATATATGTCTTTGTTTTAAAATAGAATGTTGCTTTGATGACATTTTAACACACAGCCTGCTTTTTCTCTTTTGACTATCAGTACCTTAAAAGTGCAGGCAGAAATTAAGCTACAACAGAAGCAAATTAAACCTTTGGTTTCACAAAGAAACTAGACATTATGACAAATTATTTTGGAGGGATATGAAGTTGTTCTATAATCCAATTATTTTACAAAGGAATTTGGATGGTAGGCATTTAGGCAGTAGAAGAAAATGGAAGGCTCATGCAGTCCTGAGGAATTCGATGCCTGGAATAAGCTTCTATTGACTGACCTCAAGCTCTAAATATCTGTTCAACTGCCTCCAAATTCCTTCTTTTTTCATTAGTGAGGGTTTCATTTAAATTGATCCATAATACTTGTCTATGATAGCATGTGTGTAGAAAATTACAGAGCCAGCATTATTTTTAAAGACAATTTTGTTGGAGTTCATGGAAAATCAATTCTTGTCTTCGGTATATAACCTCAGATAAACAATGGTCTTCCCTCTGTCCATCCAACTATGGTATCCTTTAACATCAAATATTTGTCAGTAGTCATCTGCATGTCAGTGCAGACATACTGTTAATGAAAACCTCAAGACAGCTTTCACTATCAATTTATACTCATAATTGTGGCAAGAAGGCTCAGAAATCTCAGTATATAGTGAGGGAAACCAAAATACTCCCTCAAACATGAAAAACAGTTGGAGTTGAAGAAAATGAACACATAAGACAATCCTGATCCTTTCTGTTTACAGAAAAGCGAGGTAGAGATTTTCAGTGAAGCCTGGGAGACGGCTCAGTCAGTAAGGTGTGGTTGTACAAGCACAAGGACTGAATTGAGATCCTCAGCACCCACATAAAAGCCTGATGCTGTGGTTTGCACCTGTAATCCCAGTTCAGGCAGATCCTTTGGGATTTCTGGCTACTCAGTCTTGCCAAACTGGTGATTTCCAGACCCATGAGATACCCTGATTTAAAAAGTAATGTGGTGGCGGGGGGGCTGGAGAGATGGCTCAGCAGTTAAGAGCACTGCTGCTCTTGCCGAGGACCTGGATTCGATTCCCAGCACCCACATGGTAGCTAACAATCATCATAACTCCAGTTCCTTGTTATCCAATGCCCTCTTCTGTCCTCCATGAGCACTGTGTTATACCAGTGCACTTACACATACGCAGGCAATACACTCATACATAAAATAAAAATAAGAAAATACACTTTAAAAAAAAGTTATATAAGGAATAATTAAGGAAGACAGTTCAGTTTGTGCTATAAATCCCAAGTGTGGATGGATTCAATGACTGAATATCATATCAAAAGTTCAAATTTATGCTACCAGATCTTATTTAACAAAGTCCTCCTACTATAGTTAACATCAAGCACCAGTGGTAGACAAATGCAGATAGGCACTCCTGGTCGTTGAAGAGTACAAAATACATCTCTTTTACTCAGGCAAAACTTGGTCCTACTAATACAGTTGAATTCTTCAATGGATGACTACTGGAAAAAGATTTTGGAGGAGCGACATATAGAACATTTCATTATATAAATTAATCACATTCAGTTTTTAGTTAGGCATTTAACTGTAGCAGTAGCTTACTTTGCTCAATACATTTGAATTTTATTTCACTTCCTATCAGAAGAAGAAAATGAAGGAAAAAAGAGCCCTTTATATTTTTTTTCAGTTGCTTATAAATCTTGGTAGTTTTTTTTTCGGATAATGATCTGATGTTCATGCAAATAAATTAGTGAGCAAAAGATCATTTGGTAAGCTTGTAACGCAAATATATTACCAAGATAAATATTGTTCCTATTGCTCCCAGTTGATAATTAATCTTTGAGTAGTTATAAGTAATAGAATGTGTTTGGTACAAAAGTGGTAACTAAACTCATTTGTTATTTCCATTTTTTGTAAGAAACTTGTAAGAATGTAGCTAATTATGAACTCTCAACCATATCCCCATAAAATTTGTGATTTGACACAGTTAGTAATCCTTAGATGTACAAGAGCATGTTGGTGGTTCTTTAATAGACATTAAGGTACAAAAAGCAGCGTTATAGAATCTTTGTGTGTTCATCTATTTGTTTTGTTTTTTGTTACACGCCCTCCCTGGAGTTCCAGCTGGCCTGAAGCGTCCTATGTAGACCAGGTTGGCCTCAGTCTCACAAGACCTGCCTGGTTCTTTCTCTCATTGCTGGGATTAAAGGGGTATAGCACAAGGTCTGATAGAATCTTTGTTTTGATTATAACTTTTTGCAACACATCCCTGCATTTAAAGATGGTGTCACTGCCAGAAAGACACGCCCTCCCTGGAGTTCCAGCTGGCCTGAAGCGTTCTATGTAGACCAGGTTGGCCTTAGTCTCACAAGACCTGCCTGGTTCTTTCTCTCATTGCTGGGATTAAAGGGGTATAGCACAAGGTCTGATAGAATCTTTGTTTTGATTATAACTTTTTGCAACACATCCCTGCATTTAAAGATGGTGTCACTGCCAGAAAAGAGTGATTAGGCAGAGATAGGACAAGACTGTGTTAGTAAGTCTCAGCTAATATTCTTTCTGGTCTGCTGACCTCAGGTTAAGAGGTGGCCATTGCTATGAGGCTTAAGGTTGTCCTTAGCTATTTTACAGGGGACTTGCCAGGTGCGACAACTGAGAGAATTCACACCAAGAACTGATAAATTGGGAAAATAAATCCACTTGGAGTCCAAGGACTGATGCTGCTTAGATCTGTCATTTACTCATCCTGAAGAAGATCAGAATATGATCCCAAAATATGTCATTCAGATGTGCAGGCTAATTTGAGCTCAAAGCAATTCAGAAGAAAATAAGACACAATTAAAAGCTCTTTACCTTTCTCTTTCCTGCCTAACAACAGGATATAAAGTTTGCCTGCATGTTACAAGGACCCCCGCCCTTCTTTCCCAGGAAAGGAAAACATTTACTAGTAGAGATGGAGATAACATAAAGTTGAGTCTGCATGCTTAGAACCCTACTAAATAGCCTTGTCTTCTATTATGTTTCCCCACAATTTTAATCTTCTCACAGTTACCACATTTAGAGAGACGATCGCCTCTTCTTTTGTCTTCTCATTTCTACACAGTGTATTGTCCTTTTAGCCCACAAATTTAGTTGTTTCTTGTCTACAAAGACCTCAATGCATGGAAAAAATAAAATATAATGTGTAATTAAATTTATATAGCTTTTGTCTCTTTTCAACTTAATTCACAGATCCTACTCACTAAACCAAAGACAATAAAGTGCTTTGTTTGTTTGTTCCTCACAATGCCACATTATTAGCTAAATCTTCTTTCGCTACCATGAAAAGTTTGACCCTTTCTTAGCATCATTTTCAGGCTGCTAGTATATAGCAAGCAACTTATATAGCTCCAGAAATTTGCCTTCTAATAAGCTAAATACATAACCATAGGAAGATAAGTGCACTAATTTTTGCAAAATGTAATGGAGATTAAATTGTCTGTGATCTCATGGATTGTTAGTTTATTTCTTTTGCTCATTTAATACATTTCAGTGTTCTTGGTTTTGTACTTGTCTCACTTTTTCCTTAAAATTTAGCTGTTTTCTTTAGAACTCATTCACCCTGTCTAACTGAAACTTTGCTCCTGTGCACCAATACTTTACAAGCCTCTGCTTCCCATTCTCCCTGGTGCCTAGCAAACACCATTCTACCCTTTTTGTCCCAGAGTTTTGGAGTCTGCATATAA
The DNA here is from genome assembly GCF_000622305.1 of Nannospalax galili. NCBI lineage: Eukaryota > Metazoa > Chordata > Mammalia > Rodentia > Spalacidae > Nannospalax > Nannospalax galili. The sequence continues at coordinate 4,597,110 of NW_008339517.1, forward strand.
GTGTAATACTGTCTTATTTAGCTCTCTTTGCATGGCATACTTTAATTAACATTACATATTTAGCTTATGTAAGGTATATACTAGTATTTTATATAACACATATATACATTAAATATGTATGTATCATATTACCTTTATCCATTCATTAATACATCAGACTTGAGCGATTTCCTTTTTTGAGATCTTTTTCTTTATCTTTCAAAAAGTTATATGTATACATTTCAAGGGGGTACGTGTGAATGCAGTGCCTGAGAACGTCAGAAGAGGGTGTAGGATTCCCTGGAGTTGAAACTACAGGTAGTTGTGAGCTGTTCTATAAAGGAGCTGGGAACTGAGCACTGGTCTTATGTAAGAGCAGTATGTGTTCTTAACCTCTGAGCCATCTTTCCTACCCCTGTTTCCATATCTTGACTATTACAACCTGTGACATTGCTTGGCAAAATAATAGCAGTGACATTACTGGATCATGTAGTGTTTTTTTTTGTTTGTTTGTTTGTTTTTGTTTGTTTGTTTTTTAAGGCATGACCCCTGCTGGGTAAAGCCTTACCAGTGTGCATACCCTGAGGTCATACATACACCTCAGCAACCCCTCAGTTATCTCAGTAAGTAAGCTCAATAAATTCATTGGTTCCCCAGGAAAACTTTAATCAAACATTGACGCGACTTTAGAAACTTGAAAGGGAATAAGCATTGCTTGGAATCCCCAGTAAAAGAAGTCTCACAACAGATGGAAAATTTATTTGTTAATGCTATTATGTCTCATAATTATTTTTTAAAAATGAGAATGTAAAAGATGTTAAAAGGGAATGGGAATGGAAATACTTCCCAAAGTAGAAAAAATGAGAAAGTCTAAGCAAGTGATGAAAGTCTGTTTAAGTTTGTTATGATATATAAAGGATGAGACAAAAATAATATACACATAATCTTAAAATGTCTATGGTCATAGTTTAGTCAACTAGTTTAAGGAACAAAATATATATCTAGTCAAGGTTTATCTGAGAATATTTGGTTTTTTACTCAAGCCTTATCTACACAGCACACGATAATTAAAAGTACTAGACTGGTGGAACTAACCTTATTGGATGTTTAATAGCCATAGTTTGAGGCCTATACTAATGTAGTCAGAGGGACTTAAAGGACAAGGTCAATTAAGTTCCAGGGGACTATGGAACATCTCTCAAAATGTCCTGTAACTGTGGTGAAGTCACCTGCCCTCTTGTTCAGGGAGAATGTGGAGACCCCACGAGACGGACTTGAATCAGTGTCCAGTCTAAAAAGAGGAGGATCAACTCAGAGGAACCATCTCATTCATGCTTCCAAATGAAGCCACACATGGTCCAGCAGGACCTTTGACTTATCTTCACATAGATGAAACTGGTAAAAGAAAGGAGACAGGAGCTCCTCCCAAGCCCATGTGACCCCTGAGGAACAGATCCTCAAGTGACCCTAAGTCACAAATTGATTTATTTAGGCCAACTGAATTGTCTTAAACACCCAAAAGGAAAGGAAGTATAACCAAAGAGTAAAGTCATCAGTATATTTTTTTAAGCGTTCAAGGGATTACACTTCCCAGACATTAGGCTAAACTCTAGATAAAAAGTTATTTAGACAATTATTTCTCATTGATGATTTTGTTCCTAACCAGAAAGTGATGCTCAGATGTGAGATTTCAAATCTTACTTCAAATACTGTAGTGCCCACCTGTAGCTAAGGGAGACAAGCAACTCTTGTTCTAAAGCGATGGATAAATTTGTTTTCTCTCCCTATCTAGAAGCCTTTGAGAGGGAACTGACACTAATTCTAACCACTCCAACAGCTATCAAAATACCTGAAAGCAAATCCTGAATCAATCACTCTAGAGTCCAGCCTTGGAAGACAAAAGGAAAATGAAGAGGAAACCAATCGAGGGATGTTTTTGGAAGCCCTTGTCAAGAAATTCCAATGGACTCTCATGTGAACATCTGAAAATTGCCCTGTTCTTTGTTCTAGTTCCCTGCCTAAAAACTGTAATGTTAATTCCTCTTGGCTTTATTTCTCCTTCACATCTCCTATTCACCAGTCAAGGACTTTCTTTTCCCTCTACAGATAAAAGTTATGCATTTTTGAAGTCTTTTAGACAGACCCACTGAAGGGGTACTCCAATTGCCTGACCCTGCGTCCCTGTTCACCGTGGAAGAAGCCAGAGCCATCTGCATCTTGATTCCCTATTGGCAATTTGGGTAACCTCTGAAGAGGATGGTATGATAAGAATAGGAGGTAGGAATTGGCTAGGCAGTTAGGGTAAAAAGACCCCAAAGCAAAAATACCCAGTTCCTTGGCTAAAAGTCAAAATGTCCTTGGGCCTCTTAGCAACACATACGCTGTTCTAAAGGCCAAAAATTTTGAAATGTTGAAATGTTGAAATGTTGAAATTTGGGAGCTTGTATCTAATCCTTAAAAGATTTTACGGTTACCTCTTCAGAGGGGGGAATGTTAGAGTAGCCAAAAGCCCCATAAAAATAAATAAATAAATCAAAGAAGAAAA
>NW_008339517.1:4599711-4601065 GCF_000622305.1 Nannospalax galili
ACTCCAAGTTTGGGCCCTGTGCCATTCCTAGTCTTGGGGCCCCAAACACCGGGGGAGCCAATACTGCTTCCTGATCCTTTTCACACAGACCGCTTGGTGCCTTCCTTGGGCCCCAGGGGCACTGCTTCTGGATCTGGCCCCGCCCACGCCTGTCTCTGCTTCCCTGGACCTGCACTACCGTCTAACTCTCCTTGCCTAACCTCCTGCCCTCAGGCCTCTCTTGGGGTAAGTCGATTGCACAGCCTTCTTAGTCTTGGGGCCCCAAACACCTGGGGAGCCAATACTGCTTCCTGATCCTTTTCACACAGACCACTTGGTGCCTTCCTTGGGCCCCAGGGGCACTGCTTCTGGATCTGGCCCCGCCCTCACCTCCCCCTACTTCCTTGGTCCTACAACACCCGCCAGCCTCTTTCTGGGGCTGACAGCCTCTTTCTGGGGCTCCAAGGCTTACCTTTCTTCTCCCTGATCCTTTGCACCCAGTACAACCCAGCTACTCAATCCACTCCCTGGGAAATCTTGGGGATTCTTCCCACCCCATCTGCCTTTGTATCCCTACATGGCACGGCCACGGCCAGGAGCTCAGGTCAGTCCAACACCCAAGTTCCTGAGGCCAAAATCATTCTTAGAAGATTCCAGACCTAAGGAGAAAGTCTGAAAACTTCTGACCCACATTGGAATTGGGCCACCGTGGAACTCCTGAAGACAAAAACAATCCGGCCTCGACAATATAAAATCAAAAGAGAGAACCAGAAGCTTAGACCAACCAGCTCTTCATACCCAAAAAGTAAACCACAAATACACATAAAGTTCAAAAAAAGAAGCAGAACTAAACTTGAAGGCCCGAGTATCACACAAGAGTCAGAAACTACAAAAGAAATTCACGTCAAAAAATCACAGAGAAAAAATAATAACATGAAAAACCAAAATAACATATCCCCACCAAATACCAGTAATCCTCTAGAGGAGCACAATGAGAACCCCCTAGAGACAATGCAGGACATGGAACTCAAAAAAACAATGATGAATATGATAAAAGAATTCACTGAATTTAAAGAACACACAAACAAGGTAATCATAGAGCTGAAGGAAGATAGGGATAAACTTCTGAATGAATTCAGAAAAGAGCTAGAAATATTGAAGAATACTCAGGCTGAAATAAAGAACGAAGTGAAACACTCCATAAGCCAATTACAAACGACAGGAGAATGCCTCACCAATAGGATGAATGAAATGGAAAACAGACTAGCAAGACTGGAAGATCAACTGTATGAATTAGATCACTCAAGCAAAGATTATGAAAAATTTAAGAAATCACAAGAATGGAAAATGCAGGAATTGAGTGATACCATAAAAA
>NW_008339517.1:4605173-4605365 GCF_000622305.1 Nannospalax galili
ATATATAGCAAAAAGCTACTTGACAAATAGCAAAGCCAGACAGGCGATACCTTCAGTCGAGTTGTTGGCCTGGATGGATAAAGGCTCTTCCAGATAGCAACCCAACATACTACTGGAAAAATGAACAGCAGACCCCAATTCTATCCAAAGGAATACTGACAATGGATTGCCGTAGGTGAGAAACAGCTGATC
>NW_008339517.1:4605933-4608062 GCF_000622305.1 Nannospalax galili
ATACATTTTGTGAGTGTTGGCCAGTTTTTACCCTAAAATACAGTGTGATAATGAAAATAGAACAATATCAAGACTCAAGTCAACTGTACAGATTTGGTAAAATTATTCTCTATGTAGCTTAAGAAAAGGCAGTTTGGAATTTATTAATCCAATAATCATAAAAATCACATGTAATTATTTAAAACCATGTAGCTCCTTGGAGAAGTATGAATGTCTAAGAGTAGCATGCCTCAAATCTTATAACAGAAGGGTCCTGTATATTTTTGTGTGTGTGTGATACATTTTGAACAGTTTGTAACTATCTTCATCTGATTGTTATTTTAATTAAGATAATAAAGTGATAGTTAATCATGTGTTCTTTTCTGTGTTAATTTTGTTCTCTGTTGTATTACTTCAGACTCCTAAATAACATGAAGAGACAATATCCAAAAAATTATCAGCAATGAATTTAATAAATTCTAAGAGTCTCATATTAAGACATTATATAGCATTGTTTTTTCTCATTAGACCATACTTATTAATTATGCATTTCCATAGAAGACCTCACCATTTAACCATAATGAAATATTTCACATCTATTTCAATGAATATTATTTAACAAAAAGATAACCAAGCTTTTGGTATAATACTGGGGAGAATGTAAATCACTATAATCATTATAGTATACATGATGGGTTTTTCACTTTGAAAGTGAAAAGAATCTCATATGTTACATGGGCTTGGGAGGAGCTCTTGACTCCTTTCTTTCACCAGTTCCATCTATGTGAAGATAAGTCAAAGGTCTTGCATGATCATGTCTGTTTTCACTTGGAACCATGAATGAGATGTTTCCTCTGAGTTGATCCTCCTCTTTTAGACTGGACACTGGTTTAAGTCCATCACGTGGGGTCTCCATGGTCTCCCTGAACAAGAGGACAGGTTACTCATCACAGTTAAAGGACATTTTGAGAGATGTTCCATAGTCCTCTGGAACTTAGTCGACCTTGGAGGGCAAGGGGCAAAAACTGCCCTTTAAGTCCCTCTGACCACATTAGTATAGGCCCCAAACTACGGCTGTTAAACATCCAAAAATGTTAATTCCACCAGTCTGGTACTTTTAATTATCATGTGCTAGGTAGATAAGTCTTGGGTAAAAAAATCCAAATATTTATTAACCAAAAATTTATTAACAACTAAATTTTCCACCTGTTGTGAGATTTCATTTCCTGTGGATGCTAAGCAATGCTTACTCCCTTTTAATGTTCTAGTGTCAACCAAATGTTTGATTAAAGTTTTACTGGGGAAGCAACTAATTTACTGAGCTTATATATAGAGATAAATGAGGCGTTGCTGAGGTGTATGTATGACCTGAGGGACCTGAGGGTATGCACACTGGAAAGCCTTTACCCAACATGGGTCATGTCTTTTCTTCCTAGCCTTCAAGAGATTGAATACTTTAGCCCTCCCCAATACCAGGATGCCAAGTATGATAAGGGTCCAATTAAATACACTTGGCTGGGAAGAGTGACTGGATAATTTGGTGATGGTCCAATGACCCTGCTTGGCCCTCCTTTAATGAATGAGCACAACAGGCAAGTCCAATTGTGACAGTGTTTAATGATCAGGCTCACGTGAAGTAGCGATGATAGTAGTTATTTCATGCAGAAGGGACTTCTGTATAGCACCATCTTATTAAAACGACCTGTATTCAATAAGATTTGGTGCTAGGACCCACATATGAGGGAGAACATATGTTGTTTGTTTTTCTGAGTCTGTTACTTCACTTAGTACAACAGTTTCTAGATCCATCCATTTACCTGCAAATTTCATTATTTCATCTTTCTTTACTGGTGAATAGAACTCCATTGTGTAAATATACCACATTTTTGTTAACAACTCATCAGTTGAGGGAGACTTAGGTTACTTCCATCTCTTAGCTATTTTGAAAAAAGCAGCAACAATCATGGTTGTACAAGTGTCTTTACAATAGGATAAGTCCTTTGGGTATATGCCAAGGAGTGGTATAACCTGGTCATATGGTAGGTTCATTTTTAGTTTAAAAGTTCTCCACACTTTTTTCCATAGAAGTTGCATGAGTATGAAATCCCACCAGCAGTGAATGAGTGTTCCCCTTTCTCCACATCCTCACC
>NW_008339517.1:4608342-4621200 GCF_000622305.1 Nannospalax galili
TGGTGAAGATTTTCTCCCATTCTGTGGGTTTTCTCTTCACTTCTTTGGTTGCTTCTTTTGATGTACTGAAGCTTTTTAGTTTAATGAGTTCCCATTTGTTTATTCTTACCTTGTTTCCTGAGCTATAGATGTCTGGTTTAGAAAATCCTTTCCTACACCTATATCTTGCAGGTTATTGCCAATGTTTTCTTCAGTTTCAGGGTTTCAGGCTTCACATTAAGATCTTTGATCCATTTGGAGTTGACTTTTGTACACGGTGAAAGATAAGGATCTAGTTTCATTCGTCTATAGGTGGAGATCCAGTTTTGCCAGCACCAGTTGTTAAAGATGCTGTCTTTCCTCCACTGTGTGTTCTTGGCACCTTTGTCAAATATCAGGTGGCTGAAATTCCATGTACTCGGGTTTGGATCTTCAATGACATTCCATTGATCTATGTGTCTATTTTTGTGCCAGTACCATGTTGCTTTCAAGACAATAGCTCTGTAGTATACTTTGAGATCTGGTATAGTAATCTCCCCAGCATTGCTCTTGTGCTCAGAGTTGCTTTGGCTGTCTGGGGTCTTTTGTGCCTCCATATGAATTTAAGGATGGATTTTTCTAATTCTTCGAAGTATGTCACGGGGATTTTGATTGGGATTGCATTGAATCTAAATAGTGCTTTTGGTAGGGTTGTCATTTTAACAATATTAATTCTTCCAATCCATGAACATGGGAGTTCCTTCCATCTCTTGGTGTCTTCCTCAATATCTTTAACAATTTAAAATTTTCATTGTAGAGATCTTTGGTGTCTTTGATCAGATTTATTCCAAGATATTTTAATTTTTTCAGCAATTGGGAATGGGAGCATTTCCCTGTAATCTTTCTCCAATTGCTTGTTATTGGTATAGAAATGTTACCGACTATTGGAGATTGATTTTATAACCTGCCACTATACTGAAAGTGTTGATCAGTTCTAGAAGTTTTCTGGTGGAACTTTTGGAATCTCTTAGGTATAGTATCATATCATCTGCAAAAAAGTGATAGTTTGACCTCTTCTCTTTCAATTAGTACTCCTTTAATTTCCTTCTCCTGTTTTAATGCTCTAGCATGAGTTTCAAGCACTATGTTGAAAAGGAGTGGAGATATGGACATCCTTGTCTGGTTCCTGATTTTAATGGGAATGGTTCCCATTAAATGGTTTTCTCCATTTAGAATGATATTGGCTGTGGGTTTGTTCCCTGCAGTCCAATTCCCTCTAGGACTTTGAACATAAATACATGCTGAATTTTGTCAAAAGCCTTTTCTGCATTTATTAGGATGACAATGTGGTTTTTGTCTTTGAGTCCATTTATATGATTAATGATGTTCAGTTACTTGCATATACCGAACCATTCCTGCATCTCTGGAATAAAGCCTACGTGACCATGGTGAATGATCTTTTTGATGTGTTGTCTGTATGTAGTTTGCAAATATTTTACTGAGCATTTTTGCTTCTATGTTCATTAAGGATATGGGTCTATAGTTTTCTTTTTTGGTTGTGTCTTTACCCAATTTGGCTATTAAGTGAGGTTGGCTTCATAGAAGGAATTTGGGAGTTCTCCCTCTGTTTCTTTTGTTTTGACTTTTAGACTTTCAGATTTAGTAGCATATCAGTTTTTAAAGTATTCCCTTATAATGGTCTGGGTCTTTTTGTTGTCTGTTGTGATGTTTCCCCTTTGATCTCTGATTTTATTGATTTGGATTTGCTCTTTCTTTCCTTTGGTTAACTGGGCTAATGGTCTGCCTTTCTTGTTTAGCTTTTCAAAGAACCAGCTCTTTGATTCATCGATTCTTTGTATTGTTTTCTTCTTTTCTATTTTGTTAATTTCTACTTTGATTTTTGTTATTTCTTCTATTCTGCTGGGTTTGGATTTCATTTGTTCTTGCCTTTCCAGTTCTTTGAGTTGCAAGGTTAGGTCATTTCTTTGGGCTCTTTCTAATTTTTAATGTATGCACTTACAGCTACAAACTTCCTTCTTAGGACTGCTTTTAATGTGTCCCAGAAGTTGTGTTATGTATTGTCCTTTTGGTTGAATTCCAGGAATTCTTTTATTTCTTTCTTCATGTCTCCTTTGACCCACTCATTGTTTAGGAGTGTGTTGTTCAATCGCCATGAGTTCGTGTAGTGACTAGGGCTTCGTCCAGTGTTGGTTCTGAGCTTTATTGCTTTGTGGTCCGATAGAATGCATGGAATTATTTCAATATTTTTGGATTTGTTGAAGTTTGTTTTGTGGCCCAGTACATGGTCAGTTTTTGAAAAAGTATCATGAGGTGCTGAGTAGAAAGTGTATTTTTTGGTGTTTGTGTGGAATAATCGAAAGATGTTAGGTCCATTTGATATACGGTATCATTTAATTCAGACATCTCTCTGTTTATTCTTTGTCTAGTTGACCTGTCTAATGGAGACAGTGGGGTATTGAAGTCCCCTACTATTACTGCGTTGGGGTTAATCTGTGTCTTAAAGTCCTGTAGTGTTATTTTTATGAATTTGGGTGCATCACACTTTGGTGCATATATGTTAAGGATTGTAATATATTCTTGGTTAACTATTCCTTTGATCAGAGTGAAATGACCCTTCTTATCTCTTCTGACTAGCTTTACTTTGAGGTCTATTTTGTCAGATATTAGACTTGCAACCCCTGATAGTTTCTTAGTACCATTTGCTTAGGATATTCTTTTCCATCCTTTTACCTTAAGGTAATGCCTGTCCTTGAAAGTGAGATGGGTTTCTTGCAGACAGCAAAGAGATGGATTTTGTTTCTTAATCCAATCACTTAGTCGTCTTTTGACTGGGGAGTTCAGGCCATTGATATTTAAGGTTATTATTGAAATATGTGTTTTGGTTGCCATCATTTTGATTGCTGTTTGTGTTCTCCATCTAATTTTGTGTTTCCTAGATTATATCTTTATTTTCTTTTGTTGTCCCAAGGTATAGTTGTTTGTCTCTTTGCTCTCAGTATTGCTTCAAGTATTCTTTGAAGGGCTGGTTTTGTGGACATGTATTCTTTCAGGCTATTCATGTCATGGAAGATTTTTCTTTCCCCCTCAACTATAATAGACATTTTTGCTGGGTATAGTAATCTGGGTTGGCATCTGTGGTCATTTAACACTGGGAATACTTTGGTCCAGGCTCTTCTGGCTTTCATAGTTGGCATTGATAAGTCAGCTGTAATTCTGATGGGCTTTCCTTTGTATATGACTTCTTTCTCTTTTGCTGCTTTCAGTAATCTCTCTTTGCTCTGTACATTTAGTGTTTTTACTATGATATGTCATGGAGAGTTTCTTTTCTGATCCTGTCTATTTGGTGTTCTATGTGTTTCCTGTATTTGTATGGGGATGTCTTTCCTTAATTTCGGGAAATTCTCTTCTACAATCCTGTTTAAGATCTGGTCAACACCATTAACCTGAAATTCTTCTCCTTCCTCTATTCCTATGATCTGTAGATTTGGTCTTTTCATGCTGTGCCATAACTCTTGCATATTCCATTACTGTATTTTTAAATTTTTTTCCATACTCTTTGCTCGAGTGTTCCAATTCTTCAACTTTATCCTCCATTGTTGATACTCTGTTTTCCATTTCCTTTATTCTCGAAGCGAGTCTTTCCCCTGTTGTTTCAAGTTGGATTATTGAGTTTTGCACTTCCTTCTTCATTTCTGCCTGAGTTTTCTTTGATGTTTCTATCTCTTTTGTGAATTTATTCAGAAGTTTATCCCTGTCTTCTTTTAACTCTTTGATTTGTTTGTTCATGTACTCTTTAAATTCTTTGAATTTCTTGATCATGTTATGATTGTTCTTTTAAATTCTGTGTCCTGGGTTATCTCTAGGGGGTTCTCCTTGTAGAACTCTTCTACAGGATTGGTGGGGTTTGGTGGGTATATAGTGTTTTGCCTTTCCATTTTATTATTCTTTCATTATGGTTTTGGCATGTGAATTTGTTTTGTTGTTTATGATTCTGAAATGAGAATTAAGTTGAAGTATGCTTCTCTGTATTACCGGGGTGCCTAGATCTTTTCTTCATCGTTATGTAAAGCTAGTTAGTACAGGGTTCAAGTTCTCTCAGGTTTATTTGGAGGGAACTGATGGCTTCAGATCAGCTATTCAGGGGTACCCACAGAAGTCCAATTCAGGTTCCAGTCAGTACGCTCAGGCTTCCTTCACCTTGTGGAGGCAGGATCTAGGCTCTCTCAGGCAGTCCAGTGTTCTGTCAACCCTACGTCAGAGGGAGGCCAGAAGGGGGCCAGAACTTAGCACTCCCTGTCAGTCTGCTGAGATCCCAGCTGCTACACCAATGGAGGTCTGTACCCACCCTCTCAGGATGTCTGCTAGGCTCTCAACCTTAGCCTACCAATGCCAGATCTGCCCTGGGGCCTTGGAAGAGCCTCACAAAATCACAGGTAGGGGGATTGCATGGCGCAATTAGGGGTAGTTCACCATCACGTGAAGGCAGGATCTGGGGACTGTCAGGCAGTCCTCTGGGTTTTCAGGCCCTCTGGTAGTTGGAGGCCAGAGGGAGGCCAGACCCGGCACTCTCTGGTGGTCTGCTGAGCCCTGAGCCCCTACCCCCATGGAGGTCTAAACACACTGTATCAGGCTGTCTTCTAGGATCACAGCAACCATCTCTCCAGCCCTTTGTATGAGCTTCTTTAAGCGTGAATTTGATAAGCATATATTTAAGAGAAAGTATCATCTAATTTTTACCAAACAGAGAATATTCCTATATTTAGAATGCTCAATGCTATATCTAAGTATATACATATGTATATATTTCAATTAATATTCATTACAGTTTGAGAGATCTATTTACATTCATTTCAGTTAAAAATAGGATCGGCTTCTTACATATATGTTTGTATAAAAAGAAATATACACGTGTATTTCTATGTATATGCATGTTGTGAGTTACTATGCACATGCATTTCTATTTAATTTCTTAGCTATTAATTCATTCAAATTAATAATAAAAGATGTTGTAGACCACTGTTACTTTTGAAAGAAAGCATGATGGAATGCTTAGTGCCCATGTTCTTAAGCAACAGGCTGTGACGTGATTAAGGAGTAAATGTGAAGAACATACCAAAGTCTGTTTAGGGAGACCTAACCTTGATTTGCTGAAAATTCTCATGAGACCAATTATAACATTACCTTTGTAGTAAAAGCTTTGGAATAAATTCAGATTATTTCAAATTAAGTCATGATTTTGAGCAGGTAGAAATGCTAAAAGGGTTGTGTGTAGACAAACAGATAGGGGATACTGACGTGAAATTAGCGGTATTTATAAAAACTCCTTAATGAATGACCAATTTTTATCACCATTGGCAAGGTTGCATCCATAAATGACACTTCAGATTTGACATCTAATTTTCTCAATCTGATTTCTCACTCTATCTTGAGGTGCAGAGAGGGGTGATAGAGGCTTGTACTTCTCAGAAGAAACATGGAGCAGGAACGACCTTCACATTGCCTAGAATTGATCACATAGATAATTGTCGTTTTTATGTTAGAAAGTGCTTGCTTTTCTAATTTTGGCTATAACTACACATGTAGACTGGAAAGAGCCACAGTTGGTCATCTCCAAAGTTGTGAGGACCACACAGACAGCACAGAGCAGTTCTAGAAGCCTGATGAGAATTCTTGACAGTGAACATTTAGTCGTGCTGTGTGCTTCACGAGGATGCAAGAACACTACTGCAAATTGAACTCTAGTGTCTTCAATCAATCAAAGGAGATCATAATAAGGTACAGGAGGCAACGTGTTCCTCATGCAGATGGACATTTTCACTGGAGAGAAAAAAATGGTTGGTATGGTAATTCTGCAAAGCTTATGATCAGCAAAATATTTTAGATTCTCCATCTTCCAAATTTATTGACTGATATGATATATAGTTATACGTGTGTGTGTGTGTGTGTGTGTGTGTGTGTGTAACTCCCTCCTCCTTCACTTATGTTTCTATCATTTTTTCTGAAATATCTTCATCCTTTCCATTTCCATGGTCAATAGAGTTCAGATCAAATAACAACTCCATTCATTTCCAATACTAGCAAGTGTAAGACTACAGGGAATTAAACTTCATGAAATTTTTAAAATCAGGACTTCTTGCAGACTATGCATGTGTTCTACCACTGAGCCCCACTCAGGCTTTAGTTTCCCTATACCTAATGACAAGTATTTCAGTTGAATGAACTTATTATTGCTGAGTTTTCAAATCTTTCATGCAGAAGAACCAACTGTGGTTTAGGCGCTGTGCTCAACAGTGAGGTCTATAAGAACTGTGGGGTAAACATGGGACAAGTGATTCAATGGTATACAGAGTATTTAGATATAAATCCTGCTATTTTATGAACTCACAAGTTTTCTAAGCTTCATTTGGCATACTGGAATGATGCATAATTCACAAGTCTTTGTGGAAATTAAGCCAATATAGAGAAAATGTGAATCATAAAAAAAAATGCTCTGGGATGCCTAGGAGAAATAGTCTCGATTCATTACAAAACCTACCCTTAACTGCTCTTAGAAAATAATTATTTCTGGCATTGAGATATCTTGCTTGTTGCACTAGAAATGTTCTCCTCTACTAGAGGACCCAGGACACAAGCTTTAGTAAGTAGAATCAGAAGAATATGTTGAAGACATATAAGAATACGAAAGAAGCATGGCACATTCATTTCTTCTGAAGACAACCTGCAAGGTGGAGACAGTACTCAGGATGGAGGCATGAGCATAACTGGTCACTGCCACAGAAGGAAGCAATCCAAAGCTGTGTCAAGCCAGGGTAACTGAGCAACAGAGCATCCCCAAGGTTGTTCAAATCCAGAGGGAACCTTACAGCTGGTTCCATGGCTTCTTTAACAGTTTATATGATGATATAGGTTGTTTTGAGGTACTGGGCATTGGGCCCAGAGCATCACATATGCTAAACAAGTGCTCTACTGCTGGGCTACATCCCCATCCCTTTAAAATTTTTAATTCTGAGAGAGTATCTGACAAAAGTGGTGAGACTCCCCTTGAACTCACTATGTAGCCCTGGCTACTTTCACACTTGGGATCCTCCTAGCTCAGTCATACAAGTGGTTGGAGTTAGAGATGTGCCCAGCCACACTAGGTATGGTTCTTATACTGCCACATTGATTAGTCTTTTGACGAAGGCTGTCTCTGAAAGTAGGCATGAGTCAAGGTCAATTTTTGTTTTTAATGTAGTAGATCTTTCTTGAATGCTCATATTTTCCATAAATATTCTCACAAGCTGTGAAGATAATTTTAAATTTGAGACAGTAGAACTGGAAGATAAATTACAGAAAAGCACCCAATGACTCTGACTAGGGAAGAGAGGCTGCTAACAGAAACAATTGTATTCACAGATTAGTGTTCTGTGACCCCCATCAACTTCAGGGATTTTGACCTTTTAAAAGCTTATGCCAAGGTTATATTCATCTTTGATCTAAAACAGAGACTCCATATGTTCTGTTTAAATGACACACATACACATATAAAGATGACATTTTATATATTTGATTTCATATGCATCATATGGAAGAAGGTTCAGCTCAGAGATTGATCATGGCATATGAGTACTTTTTCTCTCTTGAAGAGGTAATTACATCTGATAAATGACAGGTTTACAATAATAGATCTGTTTTGTTTCTTTGACATAATATAGAATTTACAAATATGAAGTGAACTTTGAAAGAAATCAGTATTGCTTATTGGCACAGCCAGAGGTCACCAGCAAATACTGACTATAGGCATTTTTGGAAGAATTGGCAAAACAATATATATATATATATATATATATTTGAGAACAAGTGCAGAAATTCACTTTTGTGTTGACTTAACTGCTTCACGGTGTATTAATTTTTATCCCAACTCACCCTGTAACAAATAAAAGTCTTATCGACCTCTGGCATAGCCTGGAAGTGACTTATTCCTCCTGACTTCCTCTGAAGAGCCACAGGGGAGCACAGGAAATCTTGGAAGAGGAGTAGAGCCTACTTTGGTGGAAGATTGGAATTAGAGTAGAGGGAGAGAAAAGGGATCGTGAGCCCCATTCTGGGAAGCAGAGAACAGGGAGTGAGTTAGCCAGCCTGCCCTGGACCCCGTGGGGCACCGGAGGACCTTGCTAGGACCTCGTGGATGTCACACAGAATTCAGTGGGGCAAGTGGCATGCAGGGATGTGAGATGAGGCAGATGGTGGGCAAAAATGATCTGGTACAGCGGTCTCAGGCCACTAAGCTAAGGTGCAGAGCTGGGCACTGGGTGTTCGTTTCTTTGTTAAGTCTCTCACCTCCTTCCCCAAAGGTATAAACTATGCAAAATTCAGATAAAGATGTGTTATGTGGTTTCTCTACCTGTGACAGGAGCCGAGTCCCTGAAGAGAGTGAGGGTGGGTCAAACAGAGAGTGAGGAAAAAATTTAGTAGGACATCTGGTTTGCAGAAAATAAGCTTCCAAAGGCATTTTAAAATACAAATCATGGCACAAAATTTTCCTTATAAACTGCTGGCTATTATGACCTGTTACTTACTGGAAAATTGGATTCAAAGGAATGTAGCCCTTCAACAGAACTCATCAGTGGCCTTCTATATTATCTTACCTCTTTAGTGTGCCTGCCCAACATGTCTCTTATTAATTCACAGGTGATAATTTGGACATACTTCATTAACTTGAAGTTAGCCAACAGCCGTTCCATACAGCACTTAACGGACATGGGAAACAGTTTCACTTCATTAAAACACCTGCACTTAACTGCTCTTAGACATAATTGTTTCTAACTGACACTGAGATATCTTGTTTGAGTCACTGAGAATCTTTACATCCATAAGATGACCCAAGACACAGACCTGATTAAACAGAAAAGCAATGAACCAAAGATTTGTCACTTAGGGAAAGACCAAAAGATTCAACCTCTTGCTTAGCAGAAACAGACAAATGAAAATAAAGTTGATTCTTCCTTATATAAGTTGGACTATATACATATATATATATATATATGTATTCAGCAAAATAATCGTATTAGGATTTCCACTATGGCCTGTGACCTGTCTAACCACAGGCCTTCTGTTAATGTCAATAGCTAAAACAATTGTATTCACAGATTGGTGTTTTGTGATTCCCATCAACTTGAGGAATTTTGACCTTTTACAAGCTTATGCCAAGGTTATAAGACATTATTATTAATATCAGTTACTGTCTTTAGGGCACAAGCGTATGGTAGCTGACATTTACAGTCCTTCCTAGTATTCGATGCATCTGACAACGCACAACCTCCCTTCTAACTCTTCTAAGTTGTTTTAGTAGGATGCTAGTTTTAGAGGTAAATTCACAGTGTCTCAGTTCTATATTTTCACTCTATACATGTCCTTCTGTTGGTGTAGCTTATATCTCATTTGTTTTCTGATTACTTCCATTCACATGTTTTTGGTCACTGTGAACTCTAAAGAAAGGAGCAACATTTCACTTAAAGGTACCCCAGGTAGGACCCATCAGTATGATAATTGCTAGTGCCTAGGTTTTGGGACCCTGGTGTTGAATTAGAAAGTCATAATGTATCCCTGAAAGAAATCATTAAATTAGTCGACAGAAATATTTTATTGACCCAAATGGTTACAATTATATATTATACATGTCTCTTATTAGCATATTGTGTGTGTGTTTGTGTGTGTGTGTGTGTGTGTGTGTGTGTGTTTGAGTTCCTGATCATGTGAGTTTACTGTACTAATCTTGAAGAAGGCTCTTTGTTGTACAGGACTGCCCTCCCAGGTCAGATGGATACCATCTTCCTGAATTCAACTGCACCTGCTTGCCAAAGATCACAGCTAGAATTGTTGGCTGTTCACACCCCTGCAAAGGAGGTGCAGGAAGAGCCATGGAACCCTCACGTGATTATCCAACCACACCTCCCAAGCAGTGGTAGGCAATTCAGCCCTAAGTGCCGTGCCACTGCACAAGGCCTTGGGTTAGAAAGAGAATGTATAGGCTAGGGAAGATTAAAAGATTCAGGCTCTCTATGCAGACCTGGGAAGTTATCTCCCTCCATACTTGGATAAAAACTTCCTGGTGTGATCTTCAGGGATAGTACCCACACTCCTATAAAATAACCCCTTACCCACTGCTCTGTAAATAATCTCAATAAACTCAGTGGTTTCCCAGAGTGCATGCTGGTGGAATTGTACTTTGGTTTGCCCTTAGGACCTTGGGAGGAGGGATGGACTTTTCTTACATCTCTCCTCTAGATGGAATTTTAGCAACAAAGACATGCAGGCAAAAGGCACTTAGTCACACTTGCTCATATTACTGCTATGATATAACAGCCTGGAATCAGAACTGGAGAAATCATTCTTCACTACTTTTTTTTGTCTTTTTTTGTCTTCTTTCTCTGCTGTGCCCTAATCCAACAATGATCCTAATCTCAGGTGACTCTTCAAAACTTTCAGTGCTGTTGTGATAAAAATTAAGATGATATGGCCAGTGGTATCAGCCAAATGGATTAGCAATGAACGTTATTTTTAAAGTCAAAATATCAATTAGAAACTGGGCATGGTGGCACATGCATTTAATCCCAGAACTTGGGAGGCAGAGACAAGCAAATCGCTATGAGTTCCAGGCCAGCCTGGTCTATATAGCTAGTTCTAGGACAACTGGAGCTACAGGGAGCTCCTGTCTCAAAAACAAACCCCACAAAAAATCAGAGAGAAGCTAAATAATGTGTGACTTAACACCTAGAAACCAAATTTTGTAGAACTTTGTACACCTGTAAAATACACAATGAAATGTTTAGAAATTCCTAATGATCTTCACACCAACTGTGTACTCATGATTCAGTTGTGAAAAACAAATGAATTTATTCCTTTAATGTCACTGTCACCCTCTCAATTATAGAGAAAAATCATCCTTCTATGATGATTGATCTTCTAAATAATGCATTATAGGCATTATGTATGTGCTGTGTATGTAAGTTGAAGAAAAGGAAGGAAGGTAAATATTGAAAAAAAATTTGACTTTGAATTTAGATAGGCCCTAGACTTTTCCTTGTGATCTTGACAGGACACACACACACACACACACACACACACACACACACACACACACCTATCAATCTGTATAGATAGAGATAGAGAGAAAGAGAGAGATAGACACATATGGAAAGGTAGATACACACATGCATACACATACATAGATACCTAGAAACATAGAAACACACATAGATGTATATATCTTTATATCCCTAAAACATGTATTTTTGCCTAATTATCTATCACCAAGTAGCTTTATGGTCTTTGGAAAATTATTTCCCATTCCAAGTCTCATATTAAGATATATAATTGTACTTAATAAGAGTTATAGTGAAATCAGTGAGAGCAAATAGATTATTTCACATAACCATTCAAACTTAACAGCTGGTAGGAATGACTTGAGAGTTTTCTTTCTACTTTTGTCAAATGCTGCTGGGCGTTGGCTCCAAGGCCCCGCCTGTGAGAGGAATGCACTCTGGTATCCAGGTACTTCCGAAGCTCTCCACTGTTTTTGAAGACAGTGAAAGTGACCTTTTAATAGTAGTCCTTTCCAAAAGCACTTTCCAGTGAAGGTTGTGTTTGTGTTAAATATATTGAAGCAACACTGAAAATTATAGTTTTATTTTTATCCAAAAATGGTGCTAGGTTGTCAAAGCAGTCTAACAAGAATGCTTAGAACACGAGAGAAGCAGATGAGAGGTGCTTCCAGAGAGCTAACAGGAGCCTATTCCGCTTCACATTTGCTTCTTGGTGCTGCTGATGAACCTGCCATGGAGGTCCTAGTACCTTGGACGATGAGGCCTCCCTAGAGAAAGTGAGGAGGTCCATCCCAGGTCAGGAAATGATGCAGTCAGGTGGAACACTGCTTTGAGGCTGCTTCCCTAACTTTGTCTTGCACTTTTCTATTAGAGTCTACCTAGCTCTGGGAAACAGACTGTCCTAGATGTGGTAAGACCAACAATTCATCTTAGAGATTCTCTGCATTTCCTTATAACCTGCAGAGGGGAAAGGACCTAGTAAGAAAATTATGGAAACAAAGAAAACAATTAGACTTTGACTTTGGAAGAATTAAAATGCAGTCATAGCTAACAGATAATTATAGTAACATTAAGATAATGAGTTAATTATTGTATTAATTGGTAGGTTAATGGAATTCAAATAGGAATTTTAAAGTCTGTGTTTAAATAACAGGGAAATATATTGCCTTAAGAATCTTCTCAGATACAATCTCTATACAAAAGTAGTTTATTTTCTCCTACAAAGAATTTCTGATTCAATATTTACTCTGTTGCAACCAACATCTTAGAAATACCTAAATAAGGCATGTAGGAGATACAATCAATAATGTAATGATTATATTTACTTTAGAAGTAAGCATGTGATTTGACATAAGACAGCAGATATGTTACAAATTGATTTTATTCAGAAGAAATCATGTGTGTTATGACATCACCTTTACTGAACTATTTTCACCTTTTGCATCTTTTTGAGGATGAATTACTTCCAGTTCCACATGGCACAAGCCATTCTATTACTTGATGCCATTTTCTCTCACCTTTCAGTTTTGTTTACCAAAGACGGAAACCTTGAATAACAACATCCTGAGATAGTCTGTTTTGAAAGTTATTATCCTTATTAGGAAGAACTTTTTTTTTTTTTTGTGGTTTCACAGGCTAAATTCCAACATGTTCTCCAATTGTTCTACAACTAAATTTGCATAGTCATCTATAAAATAATGTGTGATTTTGAGGCTAAGAGAGCCTTCATTAATGTTGCAGTTATTCTATGTGCTAGATTCCTGAGAAAGACTTGATTTGTTAAGGGGACGGGGGG
>NW_008339517.1:4621307-4673191 GCF_000622305.1 Nannospalax galili
CTTTATAATATCACAGAATCATGGAAATGCAACCACAATACTGATTTTTATTTTTTTAATTAATTATTTTTATTTTATGTGTATATTTTTCCTGAACATGTAAATGCATCCATGTTGTGAAATGCCCACAGAAGCCACAAGAGGGCATTGGATCACCTAGAACTGGAGTTACAGATAGTTGTTAGCTACAATACGGGTTCTGGGAATCCAATGTGGGTCCTCTACAGCAGCAGCCAGCACTCCTAACCTCTGAGCCATTTCTTCTGCCCCCCATAATGTTGATTTTTAATAAGTGTATTTTTTTAATGAGAAAGAAAAACATTTCCTATAATGACAGTAACATAAATTCCATTGCAGTCTATCATGTAATACTTTTTGAAATCTTTTATGTGATTTTTGTTTCTACCACAAAGCTTCAAAACTCCTTTGAATTTCTTGAGTTTTAGGAAAGGTGTTTTGAATTTTTTTGCCATAAATAATAAAATTATTGTTAACAGGACCCTTAGATAGTCTCAGAATGAGGATGTATTGACATAAAAATCAAGCAACTGATTAGAAGTTTCAAACTTCCAGTTCCATCCAGCCCTTCAACTCTGGCTACAGGTAGTCTGTTGGAGGTTAAGTGCAATCATCAGGCTAACAGTTTAATCAACTTTGTCAATGTAATGAAGCTCAAGTTAAGAACTTTGAGGGAAGTTCAGAGAGTGTCCTGCATAGTGACCATACTGAGGAGCCTGGATGGAACTACTGTAGGGAGAAGTATATGTACGTGAAGGATCCTTCTAGACCTTGTCATCTGCAATATATGGAAAGTTTATGTCTCTCTCCTTTGATATTATGACATACTAACAAATATAAATTTGATGTTCATACCCAGGCCTTAGAACAGAGCTCCCCAAGTTCTCTGATTTCATGCATGAAACGGGAGATAACCGCATCTTTAGTTATAATATTTGACCCTTTCTTCTGTTTTTTGCCAAAGATATTTGACACTCTCTAGCCGGAGTGAGATGAATATTGCTTATTTATAATAAGCCCCTTTCAGATTTACCTGTGTTTATTCTGAGGAGGTGACTTTTGGTGGGCTCCTAGATAGCTTCAAACTGGACACTGGTTGCCATAGAAACCCACTTGATTAGAAATTGGGACTATTTTGCCCTAATACACATTTCAAACTCTGGGAAAGGGAGACAGGTCAAATACTAGAAACAAAATCTGATGAGCAATGATATACTTAAATCATGCCTATGGAATGCAATCCGCATTAAACACTAAGTGAAAATATGCGGTGAGGTAATAAAAGTATCCTCATGCTAACAGCACGGCAGGACACAGCCCCACATGTTCAGAGCTCCTGGGATTGACTTGGTGATTGGCCTTTGAAGAGATGGGCAGTTTTATGGAACTGGCCCCTTAATTTGTGGTGTCAGAACTCTGACTACATTCTAAAACACTAGCAGGTGATAGAAAATTAGTCGGTAAGGAAGAGAAAAAAAAAAAAAAAAACCTTACATGTTTTTTTGCTGGAATTTTTTTCTTTATTTTGAAACAGTCTCTGTATCTCAGGCTGGCCTTAAACTCACAGCAATCCATCTGCCTTAGCCTCCCAAGTGCTATGATTAGAGGTATGTCTTTCATGGAAATAAATCACAGTAATTGCACCATGTAGTATACAGATATTGAAATCAAGGTGGCCTTTTAGGATAGCCTTAAGGATCGTTCCTTTAAGAGAAAAGGTCTAAGAACTGACTTTTTCCATCACATGATGATACACAGAAAAGCTGATGGACAGCCGATCAGGAGTGGTTCCTTTGCACTCACTAGTGATCGCAGCACCTGCCAGCATCTTCAACTTAGCTGTTCTGGTCTCCAGAGCTGTGAGAAACACATGCTTGCTGCTTAAGCAGCCAGGTAATTAGACTTCATCATGGCAGCCTACAGCAAGACACAGCCCTGTGTATTTCTTAGCTGTTCAGTGGAATCCTTAAATATGAAATGCTAATTCTGAATAGAACATTTTCCTGAGTTTCATGTCATTTTAATGAATTATGGAACCTGAAGTTAGGTTGTAGGAATCTCTGAATTTGTGGCCCTGCTGAGCAATTAAACTTTAGAAGTAGTTTAAACATGAATTCTGAAGCTATTACCAAATTGTACGTCATTTTTTTTTTTACAATTGATTCAGTGTTGTTAGGGATTTGGGATGACATTTTTTAGCTTAGCACTCAAAAATTAGCCTTTTGTTAATCATGCTAAATTGTGATTAAAGATAACAATTGATCCTCATTTTAAAAATATTAAAATATGCTGCTGTTCGACTGTAGAGCACCACAGTGCTCACGACACATTAATAACTTGTCTTCTCCAAGCTTGTCTTGATTGGAGACTTTTTCTCCAAGCTTACAAAGGTAAAATTAGAGAGAAATGAGTAGCTAATCTAATATTCACACTTATGCCATTAAATAGCTGCAAGAAGACTCAGGAAAGGAACGTGATACACATAGAATATTGTTATATTCAGATAAGGAACAAAGGCTTTCATTGAAATTTTGTGCATCTCCCTTCCTGTAAAGTGGCACCTGTGCCAGACCCAACAAATCTGTTTAGCTATCCCTTCTTTTCACCCCAGAGTTACTATCTGTTGATATATGAAGAAGAGAGATTCTTCATAGAGATTCACAATAAAGAAGGAAATGACAATAAAAACAGAATTTCAGAGCATAAGATAGTAGACATTAGTTGTCACCGGCATGTATTCTAGTGTAAAATATTCTTACAATAGTTGTTCCTGTTCCCAGCACTCTGGGATACTAAGTGTTTGCATTCGGTGTTGATTTTGGTATGGTACTGCTGGGGTCGCCGCTGGCATAGTGAACTCCTCCTGGGCCTTTCTTGCATTTCTCATTTCCATCAGGGGGAAAAGGGCGAACATGAACTGTTCTGAGGTTATTTGAGAAGTGCCTGATGTAAACTGTGGCCTTCTTGAAGGTGTTGCTTCAAGATCATATGTCCATCCTCATTCTGCAATTTCTGAGTAGTATCACCAATTTCCTCAGCATTTCGGGACACTCTATGACTTCTCACACTGAAAAAGCTCCTGAAAATGGGCACCAGGAGGTTTGGCAATCTTTCTGGAAATCAGACCCTGGGAAATAAATTGCAAGCAATCTTCCTTACCACACTCTGCAAGCATCAGTCAAGCCTGTTTTCTATCATTTTTCAGTGCCTCAAGAAACTTAAGAAAGTGAGGTGGCCCAGAGAAGCCTTGCTGGCATGGGCACTGAGAGAAAGACACAAAGATAATGGTTTCTGTCACAGAGCAGAACAGTCTGAGATGGCTTTTCTGCAGGAGTTATGGAAGTGAGGCCAACACTCTGTGTGAGCGCTGCTGCCTGCCTCTGTCGCTAAGATGCAGAGAGCTCATGAATACTTTCTTCCCAGCAGCTGCTGCAGCCTCCCTGTTCCAAAAAGAGGAGACGACACGGGCATCTTCAGAGAACCTGCAGGTAAGAGCAAAACAGTAGAAATGTCCTTGTTCGTGCTGTCTTGCATCTCCTAGTGACCCTCCCCCACATGCTCACGATCAACGTCAGTACTTGTCAGTTTTCTTGCTTGCTTTAGGTCTCTTCTGTTTGTATCATTGATTTTTAAGTTGATTTTAATTTCTTCTGCCTGGCACTACTGCGTGGTTGTTAACTGATTAAAAAAAAACATTCTTGGAATGCGTTAGGTTATTTCTAATTAGTCATCGAAAAATGAGAGTAATCTGTAATCTAATAATGCAAGTCCTGAAGATTCATTTCTCTGGCCCACCTTGACCATCCTGCACTCCTCCCCCACGCGGCCCTCGTAGATTTGGAGGACCTCTCACATTCACCCCTTTTTCTGCCTTTTCACTTTTTTCATCAGACTTGGCAAATTATCCTGAATCTTAATGTTAGACCCTTGACTCCCCTCCAGGAATGCAATTATTTACTTAAGACTGGTAAGCATCTGGCTACATCAATGGATCAACACCAGAGGAGATGTTAAAAATGAAGACTATTTGACCTCACTGTATTCCTCCTGAATTTCCTAAGAAATTCTGCAGGTGGGGAACAACATCTGCCCTTTTACCAAGCCCTTCTGGTGACATTGGAAAGAAACATTGACTTATCTAAATTTGCCTACTTTGACTAATTTTATGTCCTGAACCCAAACAAGCTTCAGCACCCCAGCCTCAGCCCTTCCTTACTGAGGCATTAGGATAAGGGGCTGGAGAGATGGTTCAATAAGAATGCAGGCAGATGCCACTAATGTGGAGCAAGTGCCTATGATTGTGAAACAAAGAACAAGCATACGAAATGCTGAACTAGATGTAAACACACACATATGTGATGTTTATCACAATGAACATATATTCCTATTTGGGATTGCAAGTAAAACTATACCAGGAGGAAAAGGACAAAGGGAAAGATTAAAGGAGGAAAGAAAGACGAGAAAATCAACAGCCGCTTTAACAAGACCAATACCAATCTTTTATTATTTTTGAAAATTTAATTTAAATATATGAGTACAATACTTGCATGTAAGTAGGTGCACCTGTGTCATACCATGCCTGAGAAGGTCAGAAGAGGGCATCAGATCCCCTGGAACTGGAGTTACAAACAGTTGTTAGCCGCCATGTGGGTCCTGGGACTTGAACCTGGGTCCTCTGCAAGAGCAGTCAGTGCTTTTAACTGCTGAACCATCTCTCCA
Source organism: Nannospalax galili (assembly GCF_000622305.1). Classification (NCBI taxonomy): domain Eukaryota; kingdom Metazoa; phylum Chordata; class Mammalia; order Rodentia; family Spalacidae; genus Nannospalax; species Nannospalax galili. Next base: position 4,626,045 of record NW_008339517.1, read on the forward strand.
GACTCTTCAATAACAATCTTACAAAAAGTACAGGTCAAGGTTTTCTAACTTGTTCAACACAAGGTTCTTACTCAACAGGAAAATTGAGCCTATTGTTCTGATGGCCCTAATTATGATTTAATCTCAATGGCTATAAATCATAAGAAAGTAATTTTCATCATATTTGGAGAGAAATTATATTTCACTGAATGAATGCCTTGCTTAATATGGTTAGGAATATGGTCACTAGAACTGGTTAAGGAAGACTTAAGAATGTTCATGGTTATAGTAAGCTGTTCTTTTAAACAAAAGCACAGTAAAGTTGTTCCTATAAATATTTAAACCAAATTTTATAATATGGGGAAATAACTGAGATTCTAAAAAGTATAGAAAGTAGTTATATAATTAAAAATACCTTGTTAATGGAAACCTGAGCAAGTATACGTGGTTCATGATGTCATGACTGCAATCCAGGAATTGAAAATGTCTGGTGCTAGGGCTGAGGATGTAGGTCAGTGGTAGAGCACTTATTCTGCATTAGCAAAAGACCTAGGTTCAATCACTGGTGCCCCCAAGCTCTCAAATCGATACCAATTTTCTGATTAATGATGTGTTTACTTTTTCACGTTGCTTATTTACATTTGAACCTAGATCATGCCAGTTTCCAGATGGATTCAAAAGCCTAAGAAACTAGCAGAATCATGGTTATGAGAGTGACTTGGTAGAGGAGGCTGGAAGAGGAGACAGTCTCAAAAGACATGAAAGAGACAGAAGAAACGATGAAAAAGTGAAAATCCAAGACTCACACTTTAGGAATGGTTGTATACCTGCTAGCAGTTTAATAGTTAACTGACTTAGCATAAATGCAAAATGTCAAAGAACAAATATAAACATAATCAAAGAATTCAAGCCTATTACAGAACACACAAACAACTTGAAGAACTCGAAGAGGATAGGAATGAACTTCTGACTGGAGCTCAAGGAAATAGGAACATATGGCTGAATGAGATGACAAAGAGAATCCACAAAACAGACATAGTGACGAAACTCAACCCGAAATAAAGCTGGAACTGAAAAACTCAACAATCCAATTTAAAATGATACAATAAAGCTTCATAAGCAGAATGAATAAAATGGAAAATATAATGTCAATACTGGATGGCAAAGTTGAAGAATTGGACCACTTATGCAAAGAAAATGAAAAAAAATTTAAATCCCACAGGAATGGAATATGCAGAAAATGAGGGGTATCATGAAAAGACCAAATCTGCACATCACCAGCTACATATCTGACAGATTTAAATTCCAGAATATACAAAGAACTCAAAAAACAAAAATCAATAAAACAAATGAGCCATGGATTTGAATAGATTTCTCAAAGGAAGAAATAAATATGTCTAAGAAACTCTTTTAAATTGCTCAACATTCTTAGTACTTAGGGAAATGCAAATCAAAACCACTTTAAGATTTCATCGTACCACAGTCAGAATGACTAAGATCAAGAGAATAAATGATACCAAATGCTGGCCAGGATGCCAGGAAAGGGGACCCATCATTCTCTGCTGGTGGGATTGCAAAATGGTGCAACCACTGTGGAAAGCAGTGTGGAGAACTCTCAAAAATTAAAAATAAATATACCATATCATCCATTTATGTCACTCCTTGGCATATACCCAATAGATTCATCCTACTGCATGCAGAGTTATTTGTACAACCATGTTTGTTGCTGTTCTTTCCACAATCGCTAAGAAATGGAAACAACTTAAAGGTCCTTCAGCAGATGAATAGTGAAAACAAGGTACATTTACACAATGCAGTTCTCAGTAGTAAAAAAAAAAAAAAGGAAATCATGAGCTTTTCAGCTAAATGGATAGAATTAGGCATTGTTATACTGAGTGAAATAGCAGAGATTCAGAAAACAAGCCACTTATGTCCCAGTAAAACAAATGTCAGTTATACAGATTATTAATGCAAAGGGTCACAGGAACAGCCCTTACAGTCTTTGCCTCACCAATGAAACTTAACAAGCCAGGCATCCATCATTTCTATTTCTCTCCCAGCTCACACAGAGCAACCCATTGAGCTCTGCTCTCATGTAGCTTTTCTACCTCAAAGCTCTAAAATCCTTCCACAATTCTTCTCAGAAGATGATCAGATCTGTCACAACAGCATCACCACACAGCTCCAAATTCTATTCTAGTTTGTCTATGCTTGCTTCGATAGTATACACTAAAACAAATTTGGGAGGAAAGAGTTTATCTGTTTATTTCTGCTTAGAGATTGTAGTCCACCATTGAGGGAAGCCAGGAAAGGAGGCCAAGGCCAGAACCTGGGGGCAAGAACTGAAGCAAAGACCATGGAAGAACACTTCTACTGCCTTGCTCCTTCTGGCTTGTTCCACTTACTATCTTGTACACTCCAAGCCCACCTGTCTAGGGATGGCACCGCCTAAAGTGCTATTTCTCGATTATCAATTAGAAAATATCCCACAGAAAAGCCCACAGGCCAGTCTGATGGGGAAAATTCGTCAACTGAAGTTCTCTCTTTCCAGGTGACTCTAGATTTGTGTTGACAACTGAAGCTAAGTATGACAAGATTGTAGGGATACTACACCTGTAAAATTTCAATATGGTTGTGTAAACAAGACCTGCATAATGACTGTACAGTTGACATGCCAATGGGATGGGGGACATCTCCCAAGGTATCACAACTAGATGAAGAGCTACAGGCAGTCAAGGATTGCTGAGGGAATGAGAATCAGTTTTCTCAAGGATGAGCTCTCACCTGATGGGTTATATAATCCCAAGTGGTCGGCCCTAAACCAATGTACATATGAGCAATAATGAACACAGCAGGTTAAGTGTGTGTGCGTGTGTCTGTCTGTCTGTCTGCCTATGTGCATGTGCATCTGTGTTACAAAAATTGTACAAGAAGAGGTCATAAATCTAAGAGGGAGTAGAAGGGAATGAAGCTTTTGGAGGAGGGGGGACATGATGTAAGTACAATGTATTCAAGTATTAAATTCTCAAAAATAAATTTTAAAAAAAAGAATCTGAGCCAGCTGGGTGGCACAGGCCTTTAATCCCAGCTCTTGGGAGGTAGAGGCAGGCAGATCTCTGAGTCCACGGCCATCCTGGTCTACAAAGCGAGTTCTAGATCACCTGGGGCTACAAGGAGATCCTGTCTCAAAAAGAAAAAAAAAAGAATCTAAATTAAATAAAAACTAGATGACAGCAAGCAGGTGTATTGTAAGATCCTGTTATGTTTCATGGTACCTGCCTAGGAAAACTGAGTTCAGCTGCTTCTGCATAAAAATTACCCTGAAATGGAACTGAAATATTTGCATTTCTTTGTTTAAGACAGTGCCATCTCAGTGAGGTCTTTGACTAGCTACTGTGAGCCTTGATATCTTTGAGTCTTTTACTTTGTTCCTTTCTTAAACAATACTCCTCTGATTAGTACAGTACTTGTGTAAAACAAAATGCTGTATCATACATTAACCTTAAAAGAGAAATTTGAAGCAAGGTAGGTCTAGTTTCACATGAATATTTTGATAACTCTAAGTTTAACCTTGAAAAATATAACTTACCGCTTTTTATCTGTGTGTCATATTAGTGAAATATTAACAACCCAAACTTACTCCATAGGTTTGAGATACAGAAAAATAGTGCCTGTCATCTCCACTAATCTTATGGATTGGTCAGCTCATGTTTCTGGAAGTTAAATGACTTAATCAACACTACATCACTCCTAATTACATGATTCAGGATCCCAGCACAGATCTAGTAACCTGAAGGCCTATCTGTATAACCAGGACTCCACAAGGCAACCTGCTGGGCTACTGTAAGAAATCTTCTAACATGGAGAATGGGCTCAATAGCTTATCCCTTCAAAAGTTTGCCCACCAGCTCTGCCAAGGGAGGTAGTGGGGAATATGTCTCCTATTAAATGTCCAGTATTTAGTATCCACCTCAGTGCTAGGCACCCTCTCTTTCCTATGGACCCTAATGTTTTCATGCTAAGCACACCTGCTTTTTCCTACTTTTGCTCTGTTGATGTTCCATTGCCATCATTAGGAAAAGTTCCCTATTTTAATATAACAGAGACTTTGTTGTAGCAACAAATAAACTTCATTTTGCTCAGCTTAACACTGATATGTGCACATTAAATCCCACAGAATCCCATCGACTTGCTTGTTGCCTATCATTTTTGCTTTGTAGCCCCTTGTGTGTTGTAAGAAATGTATTCATAATGTGTAGTAACAATAAAACACCTGTACATTGCTATCCACGTTAACCACCAGCAACAGGGAGCCATCTTGCCCTTCTTTTTCTCTGTGGCTCCAGGAACACATGGACTTGTGTACTTGACTTGGCTCCATTTTGCCTTGCCCTTCTCTTATGGAGAAGCTGCTTTGGCCAGAGTCCTATGGCTGTGTTTACAAAGTGTTTACATCTCTCCTATGACCTAGTCACTTTCTGAGTGGCTCACCAATGAAACTCTTAATATTTTTTAAAAATATTTTATTTTTATTTTATGTGTACGAATGTTATGCCTGCACGTAGGTAAGTCCACCTGTGTCGTGCAATGCCCACGGAGGACAGAAGAGGCTGTCGGGCCCCTGGAACTGGAATTACAGAGAGTTGTTAGCTGCCATGTGGGTGCTGGGATTAGAACCCAGGTCTTCTGCAAGAACAGTTTTCTTAATAGCTGAGCCATCTCTCCGGCCCAAGCTCTTAATATTTTTTAAAACACGGTTTGATTTCCATTTCCCTGTTCCTCAGTATAGTTCTAACTAGTGAAAGACTCATGAGTATAATAACAATAAGATAAATTTAAATTAATATCACCTCAAAACAAACTAAAATTTAACACCTCATTGACTTCCACTCTGCAGAAATTCCTTTTTCTCTTTAATTTTATTTTTGTTGAAGCTGAAAATCTTTCTTATTATCCAATGTATATTTTCTTTATCAAGGCTTGATTGTCAGTTATGCTTAAGGTCCATGAGACACTAATATGAATGTAAAAATATTGATAATTATAGTTATTACAGATTCCTTTGCCTTTGATACTTTGAAATCCGATTAGACAACTATCACTTCTCCATGACTATTCCTCATTCCTCTTAGGTACGTATTTACTTTTGCTCTTTTAACTGTCCATGTTTGGGGCTGAATTTGTCATGATTCTGTTCCACTTAAATTACATCGTACACTGAAGCCTAAGTAGAAGAGAGGACAGAGGGAGGTGGGAGAGCAGGTAAAGAGGGACAGAGAGAAAAAGTTAGAGTTACTGTACATTTCCTAAGTCCTTCATTAAAACACCCAGAGTGATCATCAATTATGGAAACATTTGAAATCCTTTTATAATTTAAACTAAGAATTTCAAGCACACCACCAAACTAACTGTATGCTCTTATTGTTTGATCTTGAGGCTTCAGTTTTCATCCTTTCATTCACATGCTTCTTTATATACAGGCTACTTTCTGGGGCTGGAGAGATGGCTCAGTGGTTTAGAGCACTGACTGCTCTTGCAGACTGCCAGGGTCCATTCTGTTCACAGCACCCACATAGTAGCTAACAACATCCTGTAATGTAACTCCAGTTCCAGAGGATCTGATGGCCTCTTCTGATCTCTGCAGGTATTGCACAACATAGGCACACGGGTACACACGAAGGCAACACACTCATACACATAAAATAGAAATAACAAATAAAATATTAAAGAATAATAGTTCCGTATACATCCTCCTACTAAAATACTCTGACTTCTTTTATCTATCTATTATTTTCATTTTGAAGAAACACTTTAATTTAAATTGAAATTTAAATAATGGTAGAAAAGTGTTTACTACATTGGTCTTAACTCTCTTCTCTACACACACGCTCCCATGCATACACACAAACAAGATTCTCCTGATCTTGAATGATTGACATTTGACATTTTAATCTTCAATACTTCCATATTATGTATTGGAATTAATAGTACTATCTTACTAATGTAAGATAATAACATTGCCACATCTCTTGACCTGTACTGCCTGCAGCTGTGTAGTAGTGGAATTTATTTACCTTTAAGTACCCTCTCAAAAATCTTTATATCTTCCCTATCTTCAAGACTTACCTGAGCAAATGCACACTGGAACACAGGTAAGCCAAAGCCCATAGAAACCCACTCTCAATGAATAAGCAGCCCAGCTCCTACACTTCAACGATGGTGTTACCTGTGTAGCTCCTCAGAGAATTCCTATAAATACTGACACCCTAGTGTCAAAACTAAACAGCTCTATCCATGCTGCATCATCAAAGGAGGAATTTGCTTTCTCAGCCACTTCCATTTCTTTCTTTCCTGGAACACTTTCAAAGTAAATTATAAACTCCGGTGCTTATTTTGGAGAATCAAATCTAAGATTTTACCAAAAAAGTTAATAGTCACATACTACTACTATTTACTATTCTTTTTACATTCAAATTTCCTTAATTGTCCAGTTTCTTTTCTCAACTGATGATCACATATCCTATTCATCATCATTTAAGATTAAATGAATCTTCCCTGTCTTGCTTTGTTTTCTGAGAACACTGATGTATTAAAGTGACCTGGGTCAATTTTCTTTTAGAATATCTCACAGTCTACATTTGTCTGATTTCTTCTTATGAGTCTTCAGATTAAACAGTATATAAAGTAGCATTATATAGTACTGTCCTGTTCTCTTAAGGCAGGGTGATCCAGAGCTTAAGGCCAACCTGGGCTATATAACAAGACTCAGGCTCAAAAGTAACAATAATAAACCCCCTGAATTTTGTCAGGAGAAAAATTCAATGTTTGAATATTATGTTCTGACCTCTGTATTTGAGACTATTAATTGTTGCTCATTTCACAATTTTCCATGACTTGGAAGCATCTTGAACTTCTAGAGGCCATGTTCTATTTTGCAAAAACAGCTCTCCACATATACATGAGTACTCTAACTCTGGAACATGGGGAAGCACAGGATAATTGATGATTAAATCTTGCTCACCTTCATAGTCAGATGGGTAGCTTTCAAAGGGTGATAGTTTCAAATATGCTAATTTAAATATAAATAACCTGATCTGGGGAGATAGCTGAGTGAACAAAGTACTTGCTGTGCAACCATGAGGAGCTGAGATGGATCTTCAACCTTCAAATAAAGCCCAGATATGGCAGCACACACCTGTGACTCCAGTACTGGGGAGTGAGAAAGGCAGATCCCAAGGCTCATTGGCCATTCAGTCTAGCTTTGGGTTGACTGAAGAGTCCCTGTTTCAAAAAACGATAAGGTGAACAACAATAGAAGATAGCCTGTTGTCAAACTCTGACCTCCAAAGTACTGACATAGGCACACGCACACACACACACACACACACACACACACACACACACAATAAAAAAGAAATAATAAAACTCACCTCCAAAGTACTGACATACGCAAGTACTGACACACACACACACACACACACACACACACACACAATAAAAAAGAAATAATAAAATAACTTGAATAATTTTTAAATGTTTCAACAACTTTCTCTCAGTTACCTTAATTAGCATAGGGCTAATACATTTTTTTCCTTAGCTTAATAATCTATAAGAGCAGTTAAATAAGCTTCAACCTCATTGGAGTCATCTAATCACAAGAATCTAAATAAAATGATTATCCCTTCAAACATACATGAACAAAAATACATGTCTGCAGATATAGATCAACATATAAGTTTTTGTTGCTTCTCGGAAGTTAAGTAGTCTTTTTAAAATTATCAAAAATGGTCTCTTATTTCCATAATTGAGTATTAATTTTTTTGACATTTTCATCTATAGAAATACAGCCCATTTACAACCAGTCATTTGTTAAATTTGGAAACCATTCATTTTCTTGGTAAGTCTCTCCCCTTCAGAACTCATATACAATGCGAGTTATTGCGCCAGGAATTTTAAAGAACACATCCTACAGAGAACAGAACTTAAAACCAGGTGGCAGTGAAAATGTTTCCCCTGCATCCTGCTTTCTGCAGTGACAGGTATCTCATTGATCTCCCACTCCCTGCTCACCTGCATGGTCATTATGTGCTAACCAAAAATTATCTGAATGTTCAGTTGACATTCTTCCCCCAGAGCTACAAAAGCACTACAAAACCTGCCACTCAAAATGTCTCTACAAGGGGTTATCTATTTCAAGTTGCAAAGGGGGGAAAGGGAAACGCCTCCTAACAGAAGTATCACCCATTATTATAACGTGGCCCTGTCAAGCATTTCATCACATGGCTGGTTGACTTCTAAAAGAAGTAGCATACTTTAATTCCTTACACACCTTTATCAATTCTAATCGTTCTGAGACTAATTTAGCTAAACAGATTTGTTTTTTGTTGTTAATCCATACTAGTCTTCTTGGCATCTTTTTTTTCAGTCCATCTCAATAGAATTATTTGGAAAAACATCACCTTTCTGCCTTTACAGATTAGACATAAGCAACTTCTCAATCTATCTCACGCTTCAGTGTGTCTCCTTTTAATTTCATCATGCTTTTGTTCCAGTGAGTTCTTGCATGATGAACCTTTCTATCCATCTGCCATTACTTGTAACGTCTCCTGCCCTTGTGATTTAATATGTACACCTGCTTTTCTAATGACTTGGTCTTTTGTTTCTTCATCAAAACTCAAGCTATGTACTTTCCCTGTAGTCACTACTGATTATTTATGTGGGGTTTTTCCCCCCTCTGTCCAGTCTACTAAAATCATACTTTAGGCACTGGAGAGATGGTTCAGTCGTTAAGCTCACCGGCTGCTTTTGTAGAAGACCCCAGTTTGGTTCTCAGCACTCATGGTGGCTAACAGCCACAGGACCTAACACCCTGTTCTGGCCTCCATGGGCATTGCATGCATATGGTGCACTTACAAAATAAAAATAATTAAAGCATACTTCATATCATGTAAGTATTTAGGACTAATTATTACATGTTGCCCAAGCGCTGTTGGGGTCTAAAGTGCGATATTCTCAGGATAGAGAAATATTCAAGACTTATTCCACAAGTCCCAAGTACTCTCTCTTTTCCCCCTTTGACTCCTGCTAGTCTTCTTTTTCCCAGATAGTCCCTCTCTTAATTTCATGTCTTTTGTTTTGTTTTGTTTATTGAACTTACTAATTTAAATTAGAGTTGCCTTCTTGAATGTGAATGGGGGTTATTCACTATAGCATGGATAATACACTGATGGTTACACCATTAAGGAAAATTACACCTCACCCAGAAACTATTAACTGCCAATAGTTCCTCGGGGTGGTGTGGGGCTAATGATCCCCCAGCAAATGACGGAATGTTGAAGGCTTTACTTTTCCACAGGTGTTCACCTTTGCTTGGTCCGGTAAGTGCACCGGCCAGGTCATATCCACAAAATGGTGTTTCCCAGCTCTCCTCCCCATCCTCTGGCTCTTACATTTTTTCTGCTCCCTCTTCCACAATGTTCCCTAGGCCTTGGGTGTGGGAGTGATTTAAGGCTCAAAGGATCCTACATGAAGGCAGACTGTGATTTGGTAAGGATCTGGAAATTCTTCAAAGGTGTTCATTTTTTAAATATACATCATACATCTACTTTCAGATATCTTGAAAATTTTGTGAATAAATTGTGAGTTTACTGTGCATCCTTTGCAGTCACCATCTAGAATCACTGCTTTAGAGAAATACCCATTATGCATTTACTCAAATGCACCTCTGACATTTTTCTTAAACTAAACAAATTAATTTTACCCCTTTGCCTTTCCACTCATAAATAACTAGAAATCTAAACTTTTCCAGATGTGTGCAGTTCTTAACGCAGGTATCAGCAGAATCCAGAAGAGCATCCAATGCCTAGAGCTGCAGTTGCAGGCCGTTTTGAACTGCTCAACTTACCAGTAACTGAATTTGGGTCCTCGAGAGCGGTCCATCCTCTGAACCACCAAGCTCTCTCTAGCCTCACAATCAATTTTCTTTAGCTAATTTTAAGGACTTAAAATAGATAATCCTGAAACATTAGTGTGAGCCTTCGGTATAATTAGAAACATTCTTATGAAAAAACCAGAGAGTCATTTTCTTCATACACAGAATATATGTCTATAAAGACTGGGTAGAGATAGTATTGCAAATGCTAACCTTGAAGCATGTAGTGAAGCAATCCCAAGACAAGAAAAACCAGCAGCCATGAGAGCCTGAGGCGAGAGCACATCTTCCCCTAGAGACTTTGTAGGTGCTGTGGAAACCAGGCCATGCCTGTTCCTTGTTTTCAGTCCAGTTGTACTAATTCCAGACTTCTGGCATCCTAAATTGTAACAGAACAAACTTGTGTTATTTTGAGTCACTCATTTGTGGCGGTTTATTACAATAGCTTCAATAATTTCATGTAGTCATGTAACAAGCTTTCATAGGAATGTTTTCCTGAGAAAACTGGACAAATACATTGAGTTTCCAGGTGAACAGTATTTCCTAGTGTGACTAGCAGATGATGAAACCCCTCAGCATCATTTCCTTTAACTAAAAATTGATAGTGACTTTGGGATGTCTCTCAGTGGTACTCTACTGTGCATAGTGTGCGTGGAGCAATGGATTCCATCCCTAGCAATGCAACAAAGAAAATAAATAAAAATGAACGAAACTGGTGATTAAACAGTACTTTTCCTTCTTCCATATGTGGAACCATTTTTAAACTCCTATTTTAAATAGGAAAGGCTAAGAACATGTTTTAAATACAGTTTATTAATATAAAATTTGAGATATAGTAAGGCTAATACATAAGTAGATGATTTCTATTGACTAGGTGACTTATTTCAGTTCCCCAAAGGAGCAGGCATGCCACACTGAGTAAAGGGACAGCAAAGTGATAGGGACAGAAGCAGGAACTAGGATAAGAAACTTAACTCTGGTTTCTACATGGAGGAAATGAGGTATTGGAAGCACATTTGTTATTGGTTAGTTATAACCATTTGACAAGACTTTGTGGCATAGGGATTTCCTTTGTGTGTCACACTGTGTTGGGTAACAAAGGCAGGTACCTGATTATGAAAATCAAAGAACAGTCTGTAGTGGTATATGGAATGGTTGATTTACATTTGACAACTCTGTCCTTGAAAGAGGGCACCTAGAGAAAGGCTAGGGTAACAAGGGACTTGGGCCACCAAGGCAAGGTGACTCAGATATTATCATCAGGCTGTCCATAACAAGGTATATTCAACATATGTAGTATGTTGAAAGTAAAGCTTTCAATTTTCAGAAGGCTAAACATAGTTCCCACCACATATGAAACAAAAGATTTTAGATACTTACTTAAAATCCAGAAGAGGACATTGACACTTGCGAAGAGGAACAAGAGACATATCTTACCATTGATGAATGAGACTCAAAAAAGAGTCTATAGACCAAAGCCCAGGCAGGACAAACCCAATCAAAAAGTTCAGAGCTTCCATTGACTTGAGCAGGTAGAAGTAAGTGCCATGGGAAGGAAAATATAGACTAGGTGGACAGTGCTCACTTGGGAACTGTGAGAGGGAGCCATGGAGACACTGGCTCACCCACCTTCCATGTTGGTAAATAAGCACCATGGTATCCTCAATTAGTTTTAACTATCAGGTATAAATATTAACTTAAGAAAAATAAAGGTAAATTAAAATTTATCTCATGAGGGGCTGGAGAGATGTCTCAGTGGTTAAGAACACTGACTGCTCTTGCAGAGGACCTGGGTTTGGTTCCCAGTACACACATGGCAAGTAAAAACCATCTGAAACTCCACTTCCAGTGACTCTGACACCCTCTTCTGGCCTCCTCAGGCATTGCACAGCATGGGTGCACTTATATTCATGCAGAGCATACACCTAAAAAAGTAAAGATAATAAATGAAAATTGTTTAAAGTTTACATCATGAACCCTACAAAAATCATTAAACATAGACAAAGTAGTTCTAACTAAAATCCAACAGCAGAGAAAAATAAACAAAAAGCATTCATTAATCCAAAGAAAAAATGCATACATGTATGTGTACATAATATACATATATGTGAGAAATATATATTTAAGAACAAAGACTAGAGGCTAGTGAGATGTCTCAGCAGGTAAGAACACTGGCTGCTCTTCCAGTGGACCCAGGTTCTGGTCCCAGCACCCACATCATGGTGAACAACCATGTATAACTCTAGTTCCTGGGGATTCCAATGTCTGCTTCTGGCCTCCATGAGCACAGACCATACATGGTACAGTTACATATATGCAGTCAAAAATTCATACACATGAAATAAAAATAAATAAATCAAAAAGTTAAAAAGAATAAAGATTACCAGAATTAAAAAGCATCGTTTTATAATGCTAAAAATCATTACAGTAAGTACGCACATTCATAGTTTCACAGTACATGTAACAAAATAGGAGAGAATTTAAAAGCCCGTCATTTAAAGTGAAGATTGGAATACTCTCCCCTTAATAAAATAATGGAAAATCATTAAAGGTTTGGAAGACAGGAACAACTCGACCAGTCAAACTAATCTATCAGTATTAAAACTAATTATATTTAAATAAATATGCCATTTATAATTGAATATAGACTCTCACCAAATAGGCTGCATTTTGAATAGTATGTTAAGTTGATGAAGACATAAGTTACTATTAACAGAAATAAATCACAAAACTACAGACATTAATGTTTAGCAATAACATGCTGTAAACAAAAGTGCACTAATACTTTCAGTGACTGAAAAAATCCTTAAAAGATTGATCTTTATGTATCATCACATTTGATAAACAGAAGTAAGAAATAAGTACCTTGAATCACCCAGTATTCGTTAAATAAATATAATTTCTACTTACATGGGGCTGCACAGTTTCCATGATAAGATTTACTATATAGCAAGGAATAAGTAATTCCTCACAAAGTCTTCCTGGAGAATACAGAAAGAGAGGCAACATTTCCCAACTCCTTTTATGAGCCATTGTCACTCTAAGGCTAAGTAAGATTAGACAAAGACTGGTCAAGAGGACTTTGGGCCAATGTCCTTCAGGAATGAATAATATATATTTTTTCAAAATATGAACCACTCAAATCCAGGAATAAATAAGATAGATAAATCATGACCAAATGAATTTTGTTTTAGGATGAAAGAACTGATTAACATTCCTAACAATCCTAATCCCAGTAGAAAGTTTTGGCGTAGACATTAATAAGGTGATTCTCCTACAGCCAGCTTTTCACAACATTTTATGATGTAAAGTTAGCATAAGCAGTATGCTATTGCCATAGGGACAAACATGAGATGCTATAACAAAATTAACACTCCAAAGTAGTCTTTCAGATATACACTTAGTTGATTTTCTAGGAAGGTGCTAGGCAGTTTAATGGAAAAGAATAATCATTTTAACATGGGTGCTCTAATATTTGAATTTTAATATGCAAATAAATTGAGTAAAGAACTAATCCTTGTTCTTCACCTCTTCCCTGCAAAGCTCATCTTCAAACAGATTATAGCTCTTTGTTGGTGTGAAAATAACTAATCTCTAAAAGAAACATAAGAAAAAACAGAAGTGATCTTGTGTTACACAAATGATTTAAATTGGAAAAATAACCATGAAGTTAAAAAATTTATATATTAGACTTCAGTGCATTAAATCTTGATTTCTTGAAAAGGCACTGCTAGGAAAATATGCATGTGAGCCACAAACCAGGAGAAAACCAGATAAAATGTTCATCTTCTTAGGAACATATGTCCAAAATATATTAGAACCCATATCAATCATAAAACACCTGACTTTTCTTAATGAATAAGACTCGAAGAGGCAGTTTACCAAAGAACTGATTGAATGCACATGAATTTGTTATGGGCAGAGAAGAATCATTGGACATTGGTGAAACTTGAATAAAGGCTAAAATTTGATAGTAATATATACCCGTTAGAAGGTCTGAATCGAAGGCTTACAACTGATGTTTTGGCAGAAGAACTGAACATCTGTTCCATACATTGCTGGTGGGAATGAAAGGCCACCATGCAGAAACGTTGACCAAAAGGAATGAAACTGTATGACCACTTGTATTCAAACACCTATAGCAGCTATTTTTATGATAGGTAAAAGCTGGATACAAAGCCAGTGTCCACCAACTGAGGAATGGATCAAAGCATTGTAAGCTGTTTATAAAGAGGAATGCTACTAAGCAATAATAGAAAGTCACTACTCATATATGCAGCTATATGGATGAAAGTCACAGGTGTTAGGCTAAATGAATAAAACCAAACACAAAGGCATCCGCTTGTGGTCAGCTCTATGGAGGGCAAAATGATATAATGATCAGGTTTGGTCAAAGCCTAAGGACAGGCAAGAAAAACTGACTACAAAGGGCAGCATGGAATGTACGGGCCCTGATTAGAACAGTCTCCATATTTTGTAGTGGTTGTGCTGATAGGCATGTTTGTGAAAACTCTTCCATTTGGCAATGACAATTGGTGAATTTCACTACATATGTGTATATACACATTTAACAATGATGAAAGAAAAGGATATCTGGTAGAACAGTGGAGTTTTCAAGGAGAACTGACTTATGAATGGTGATGTTGGTGTGCTCTTGACATTGGTTTACATTGTTAGGCAAAGACATAGCTGAAAGGCAAAGAGTCTCAGCTCCCCGGTGATTGTTTCAAACCACTTTCCTCCTACTCATGTGGAAAGGAATAGAATAGGATTCTGGCTAGTGTTCTCCCCTGTGAGAGATTGTTTTTCATGAAAAAGAAATCAATGTTCAATGCAGGCAACACAAATGCTTCAGACATTTGTTGATTTGAGGTTACTTGGCCAAATATTAATCTTCATTTTCATTAAAGATTTGATGTTTGGCATTGGCATTGCCAATAAATCTAATGGATTAAATTATGTGGAAGAAATCACAAACTATTGATCGTCATTTCGAGGCTGAGATGGAAATTACTTATATTGAGAACTGAAAGACTGTACCAAAGTTGTTGACTCTACAGGGAGTTGCCTAAGCAGAAGAGAAATATTCCTGTTCTATGTGCACACAATTTACCTTAGGAAATTATATGACGGCAGTCAAAATTCATATTTTCAGTCGAGTATATAAGATTTAACTAAGATTTTTCTCTAAAAGTAAATAACGGAAAACAAAATAAAATAAATTGTGATAAAACATACCAGATTTTATTACATAGAAACCCCTAAAAATGTAAACATTGTTATCTTATTCTAGACTGCTTTATCTTCTGAATTAAATCTTATTAGAAATTCCACATGATAAGCCAATTAACTTCCTGGGGAGAGAACATAAAGAACACAGAAAAGAGAAGTCAAACTCCTCACTTGTTATTGATGAATATAATCTGCATTCTGTGCAACCTGTTTGAGCAGTCACCATTTTATCAAATGCTGTCCTGAGAGGTGGTATTGGGAAATTATCTCTCCTCCTCTGCACATCTTTCAAAGGTGACTCCATCATCACTGTGTGAAAGAAAGTGCCCCTCAGTAACAAATGATTACTGCTAAATGAATCCCAGAGGTTTGCCACTAATGCAGAAAAAAGGCCAAGACGAGGAGCCGCAGCTCAAGATCTATTTTTCATCGCTGCATAATGCTTTGCTTCACTGATCTATGGCTAAACAACAGCTGCAGGACCAGAGGCAGAGTACACTCCCAAAGTGACAGTCACCTCAAATCCAGGTTTGCCTCGGGCCTTGAACAAAGTTACAGGCTGTGGATGGAGGACTGATGGACTGTTTCCTACAGCTTCTACAAAAGGATTGACAGATGATGCACACATTGGTGTGGCATACGGCAGCGGATCCTGAGGCCCCTGTATACAGATTCCTGTCACCCTCGTGCAGTTTATCTCTCTTGGAACAGAGTCATTTGGAAGCAGAGCATTTTTAAGGACTGTAATCTGCTGTGTTGAGAGCAGTGATGTTGAAGATCACCCTCTTACTGTAAGCCTGTCCAGTTCAGGGTCTCTTTTGTCTCATGCCCTCGTATCTTGCCCTGTATTCTTCACTAACCCCTCCAGGCTGCTGAATATCTGCTTAAAATGTAGATGCTGTACTGCCTCTGTTATTCTAATTAGCAGGGAACTCTGCTTCCAGTTCCAGATGTTGGAAAATGACCTTCACATCCGTTTTCTGCATGTAATTACTGCAAATAGCTAGAATGTTTTTAAAAAGAATTTCTAAAATCAAATTAATTATGAATCACAAGGAAAACGAGCTTTTATTATTTTATCCAGAGAGGCAATAAAACAATGCTTTTAGATAGAAAAAAGAGTGACTGATTTGTAGAGAAAAAAACCTTCTACATAGGACTATTATTTGTAATGAACATTTCTACTGTAATTTTCAGCTATTGATCATGTATTAGTGTTTATAATTAATTCTAAGGAAAAAGCCACATGTTAGATGCTGTTTTAGATTAATGCTTGTTATGGAAATGAAAAGATTTATCTCAGCCTTTTTTTCTCTTCTTCATAATACTGAAGCATATATGACTTATTGTATTGGGAACAAATTTATAAATATAACTACATCAACTTCTGTGGTCTGGATGGCTCTAGAAGACTCTCTTATTAGATAAATTTTCTTACGTATTTAAATCTTCGATGTGTCTGCCCATCCATCCATACTCTGATACAGTCTTCATTTGTCCAACCAATAAATAACTCAAGAAGCACTATGGGACAACATCAAGAAACTAGAATTAAGGGGACTATCAATGCTTCAAGATTACTCTTTTTTTCATGGTCTTTTTGAGGCAGGGTCCTCTGTAGCCCCAGAGGGCCTAGAACTCACTATGTAGACAAGGCAGTCCATGAACTCACAGAGATTTGCCTGCCTCTGCCTCAGGGGTGCTGAGCTTAAAGGCATGTGCCACCACACCTAGCTCAAGATTGACCATTAACAGATTTGTAAAAGTTAATGACACTCCACAGTACATAATTGAACAAAGTGTGCCTGTCAATTGAAGAGTATAAATATATGCCCCTTGATATTTTTAGAATCAATGAAGAAAGACTTGAACTGAGGTTTGAAGGATAGGATGGGGTTTTTACAATCATACAAAGAGAAATAATTGCAGACACAAGACAAAATATGAAATATGGGTGAATCGACCAGGTAAGTTTAGTCAGGCACAAGGAATCTTCATTGGCATGATGTTGAGGTAAGGATTGAGGAAGGCTGCAAGGATAGACGGTACAATGTCAAGAACTTCATGAGCTTGGGTTTGACGCTTAAAAACTTTCAGCTGGGAGTCATTAAAGAACTGAGGTCATAAAAAGGCATTATCACCCTTCAAATAGAAAAAAATCTGCAACTTACATCTATACCAAAAAGAATATTCAATATAAAATTTTATACATCTATTTCATGTATGTGATATATGATTTACTATGGGTATTACATATGTATGACCATGAATTACGGTGATATGTGTGTTGAATATGTTATTTTCTTAAATGATTTGATAAGCCAAAATTAAGAGAAAAGTTTCCTGCATTATTCATATGAGTAAAATATTCTAATGTAAGTGATTAGTCTTAGAGTTACTAACTTCATTTGAAAAAGTGATAAATAAGAAAAAATAAGCATCTCCTTCCAAAAACACCTTTCTTCTCCCAGTTGTTCTTATGCTTTCTGACTCTCCAAATATTTTCTGCTTTTCTATCATTCCAGCTACCTTCAATCAGAAGGTAGCATTTCCTAAACTGAAAAGGAGACCTTCAATGATATACACGTATAGAAAGTAAATGGATACAGATGGAAAATATTTACTACTGTAAGAGAAGTCTTGAGTCCAGCATGGGTTTAGGGAAGACATGGATGGTGGAGGGGTTCTAAATTTGATTAAGAACCATTGCATAAAACTACAAAAGAGCAGTAAATTTAAAAATAAAAATAAATGTTTTGTAGCTCCAGTTGGGCTGAAATCCACAATCCTCTGGCTTGAACATCTTTAGCAAGTAGATTACTGGTCTCTCATACAATGAATCTAGATTTTATATAGATACACACACACACACACACACACACACACACACACACATATATATATATGTGTGTGTGTGTGTGTAAATATATGCACACAGAGCAAAAGCAGAAAGGGAATTATTTGGGGATGAAGGCTGCCATTGAAAGGGGGATAAAAGATTTAATTAAAGGGGAAATATGACCAAAATGCCATGATATGTATATATGAAAATATTGTCATGAAATCCAATATTTTGTACATGAAGAAAAAACTAGGTGGTTTGACATCTTCATATAATTGAAATAATAAATGCAAAAATGCTCGGTATAAAGTGTTGTATGATCTCTGTATGAGTTCATGTGTGTAAAAGCAGCTTATACTTTTCTCAGGCAGCTACATCCTGGCTACAGTGATTCTCTTCTGTTTTTGGGAGAGAGAAGCATCAATGTTAGGACAGAGAATGAGAGAAAATACTCTGGAAAGCACACTCCCTTCACGGATGGCAGAGTTCAGGTTTTTTGTCACTGTGTTTTTCCTTCTCTTGAACAGTAAGATTTTTTAAGATTTATTTTTATTCTTAATTTTTTGTGGTGTTTAAAATGGGTGTTTTGCCTGCATGCAAGTGCACCACATGTATACAAGTGCACCACATGTATACAAGTGTACCACATGGCCCTTAGAGGCCAGAGGAGGGCATCCTACACCCTGGAACTGGAGTTATAGAGTGTTGTGAGCTGCCACATAGGTGCTGGGAACTGAAATTGGGTCCTCCACAAGAGCAGCCCAGTGCTCTTAACCCCTCATCTATCTCTCCGGCCTTGAACAGTAAGATTTTAAGTGGTTTCAATATTAGTAATTATGATCCACGGGAGGAAATTATGATCCATTTATCCTCATGGATATACAGCACACAATTCCTGCTGGCCTAGTAGAGGCAGCTATGTTATGTCAGCAGCTGTTTGAATCCCCAGGTATAGCATCAGCATGCTGCATTCTCATATAACCAATAGGACATACTGATAACTTCCAGGATGTAAGTCTTAGATTCTTTTGCACAAAGATTCCCAAGATGACTGGAAAGGAGGAGTCACTTACACCATGATCTTTCTCTCTCTCTCTCTCTCTCTCTCTCTCTCTCTCTCTCTCTCAACACACATACACACAAATAGCAAAATAGGTCTCAGAAAAGAGCTGTGTAGACCTCAGTCTCTCCCCCAACACACATACACACAAATAGCAAAATAGGTCTCAGAAAAGAGCTGTGTAGACCTCAGTCAGAAAAATCTTAGACAATAGACTTTTGGGTTAGGGTATAATCTAAGAACCAAGAAACTTTTAAAGTACAAAGAAAAAAGGAAATGTAAAGAGCCGAGCTGCTGTGACTTCAGAACCACCGATCAGTGGACTGGACTTCTAGGCTGCAGTCTCCTATCTGGTAAATAGACATATGGTCATAAAGACCTAAGTTTCCAGAAATCTAGAGAAAGAAGTGATTACTAAATATTTCCACAATCAGATTTAATATAGGGGTTAGTTTCCATCAGTCTATGTCTGTTTGAAAATAAATGTTTACTCTGGGTTGATAATGAGAAAAGAGAAAATTCAACAACGATTTAAATGTTCCACAAAAAGAAATATAAAGGCAATCTCATGCACTATTGGAATATTTTTCTTTGAAATTACTAACTGTAGCATGTGTTGTCTAGTTGAGTCTAGCATTTTAAATGAAATACTCATCAAAGTAAGAAAAAAAATTAGAAAATATTAATGAATCAATCATTCAGTCCTATCAAGAAGGTAAAATACAACTAGAGCACAGGCACATGCCAATAATGCCAGAAGTCTAGAAGCAGAGGCAGGAGGGTAAAGAGGTTGAAATCATCCTGTGCTACAAAGGGAATTTGACACTATTGTGAAAAACAGCCACAGGGTGGAAGTGGTGACACAAGCCCTTAACCTCAGCACGGGGAAGGCATAGGCAGGAAGATCTCTAAAAGCTTAGCCTGGTCTTCATAGTGAGTTGCAGGCCAGCTGAGGCTACAGGGAGAGCCTGTCTCAACCACCCCTCCCCCAGCAAAAATATCAGTGTATTTGAAATCAGCATCGCCTAAAGCTCACCTTCTTAGTCTTAATCATCCTCTTTGCTTCACAAAACACCACTGTGCAGGCTACTTCCATTTAACAATGGGACATGTGGTAGGGAGACAGGCTCTAGTCCAAAAACATGATTCATTTTTGGATTATCTTGAGTTAACTTACTTCTTTAGAATGAATTTAACACAGCAGCTGGTTAATTAATGAGTCTAAAGACACGAGTGTAAAGCAGTTGGCCTTACAGCAGTCCCTGTTTAATAGAAAATACATTTTGAACATTCGGTGTGCTTGATTAGTGTCCCCAGTTAGAAAATCCTTTTTCCAGCCACATGTGGTGAGGTTTAAATACTTTTTCCCTGCCCTTAGGAGTTTGATATTTTTAATGACTAATTGTTTTCTGAAAAAGAAAAGAAAATGTAATGTTTTTCAGTGGGAAGTATGGTTTAAGTAACAATGGCAAATCTCACTTGAAAATCTAAAGTAAAAATAAGCTTCCCTTTAAATTCATTTTGTTAATAATGTGATCAAGGCTTTCCACCCATATAATGCAATAGAAAAATGCCAAGAAGTGCCTCCCATAGTCTTTTCCCTCAAACATTTGTTATTTTACTAGGAAAATATCCCCCAAGGCACACATATTTATATACATGTTAAATAGCATTACAAAATTCCTCACATTAAATACAGGAATATCTAACAGAATGGGGATAGGTTGTAGGTTGAAAACATGCAGAGTGACACTTGGAGAACTCAGGGAATACAGGGAAGGACACTCATTCATACAAGAAGAAGCAGACATAAAGGGATGAATAAGTAAGTAAATGTACTTTGGTTTCTTTATGAAATCACAGTTTCCCTTGCAGAAAAATAAACCTAAATAATTATGCGAGGACTAATCCAATACAAGAATTTTCAAAAATGGAGTTGGATATATATATGTCTTACACTGGGTGTAACGGCACATGCCTTTACTCCCAGCACTTGGAAGGCAGAGGCATGCAGCTCTCTATGAGATTAAGGCCATCCTGGTCTACAAAGTGAGTTCCAGGTAGGTTGGGGATAAGGAGATTCTGTCAAAACAAATAACAAATAACAAAACCAAAACAAACACCCTCCAAAATTAAAGATTAATATATACATATCTCAAGAAACTGAATGTGGGGCCTTGACCAGTATCATAGGTGTCCAATGTCACAACTGTAGCTTGGTCTAACATGGTATCTATATTATGTAATGATAGTCCTATGATAGTCCACTAAGAAAATCGTATGAAGATGTCCCTAGTCATATCTCTACCCACTGTCCAAGTTTAGATTCTTTATACCAAGATATACTATGTTGGACATGATCTGAGACTTGTTGAGTCTCATCAAGGAATAGTCAAACATGCACAGAGCTCAGTTCAGAGCATTTCATGACAAGTCTCTGTGAGTACCTCTAAGTTCAGACTCCTGTTCAAAGCAACAGAATAAACAAGTTGAAACAAGAAGCACAAAGCTCATTAATCCCAGCACTTGGGAGGCAGAGGCAGATGTATCTCTGTGATATTTAGGCTGGCCTGGTCTGCATAGTGAGTTCCAGGCAGGCTAGGGCTAGGGAGAACCTATCAACGAACAAAACAAAACAAAACAAAACACATAAATATGTAAAGAAATACAAAGCTCTGATTATTCAAATCCATGTTGAGCAATAAATCTGTGACTGAAAAGCATACAGGTGTTCAAGGTGCTAAGGGTCTCCCTCATGACACTAAAGTTGATTACATTTGACAACATTAGTTTGGGGCCAAATCTCCTGGGAAAGATGAAATAGTAGATACTAATAGGAAATTCATCTTGGAGATGTTAGGAAACACAAAGCACCGGAGTCTTAAACACTGGTAGGTTACAAGAGCTTCTATCGTAGATCACAGGGCAAAGGAAATAAGAGTCTAAAAGTAAGTCAGAGATCCTAAGACAGCTGTCACAATTGTTGTCCACACTGTTTTAGACATGTTACTACATAGTACGGAATTTGATGTCAGCTCTAAAATTATTTGCTTGTTTCATAGTCAATACAGGATCATGTGTGCTTTTCCTTAGAGCCATAGAATAATTTTTGAAATATACAAAATAGCAATCAAGAAAAACAATAGCAGAAAAAAATTAAATCATTTTTGGGGATGATGAAGTTTTAATTGAATCAATATTTTGAGCAGCATCATGGTTATTCTTGGTTGTCAATCTGATAGTACTCAGAATTGTCAATATTATGAAAATCTTTGCATGTCTGTGACATTTCCAGAAGACCCACCCTGTATGTGGGTATCACCATCGCATGGGCTTGGGCCCAGGACCAAACAGATAAGAGAAAGTGAGTTGAGCCTGTGCATTCATCTCTCTGTGCACCTACCTATGTATAAAATGTGACCTGACACTTCCTGTTCCTGCTGCTCTGCTGTCTCTGATGTGACAGACTACACCTTCTCCCTATAAGCAAGACCAGATACTTCCTTAAGATGCTTTCATCAGGTTTTTTTTTTTTTTTCAGAGCAATGAGAAAGAAATCTAACACAAATTCTTACTCTTATTCTTTCTCAGTTATACAGACTTGAAAAGCATATAAAAGTTGAATAGCAAGAAACAATATGAAAAGAAATAATACTTTATTAAAATGCTGATTTAATAATTACATTGCTTTGGAATGACTGTGAACACAAGCCTGTCTGTCACTCTTGATGACATGAATTGATACCTCACTGCCTAACTGCTAACTGACAGATACTTTGCGGTCTGTCCCACCCAGAATATAAATTATTCCTGTTTCACACTCAGCAGTCAGCAGGTTGGATTCATTTCTTAGTTGTGGGTGCAGTGTTTCCCGGTGAAGAAAATGGTTGCCTGACTGCCTGCTCTCCATACAAACTGCATTAATTAATACTGGTCACATCTTCTGTATTTTCCTTTATAGTGATAAAGCACAGAAATAGGGACAGAAGAAATGATTGTCACTATGTTGAAAATAATGTTAAATATGCCCATAACTTGGGAAAGCAGCACTGTGGACTGGATAATTCTGTTCCCATCCATTCAGTGCTTTTGTCTGACTCTAGTGTTACTTCTTTGGTTAAGAGTTGAATTTGTATTAGTCAATAAAAGAAAAATTTCCCAAAAGTCAGAAAAAATGTTTTTAAGAAATGCAAGAAAGAATTCTTTCATGCAAATCTTCATTCATAAAAGAAAATAGGAATGATTTCGAAGAAAATGGGAAGTCTGAAGGAAAAGGTCTGAACACTGAAGACATATTTTCAATGAATGGATGTCTATCAACCCAGATAATGTGTCTGTTTTATCTTTTTAATGAATTAGAGGCTAAAATTAAGAGGTCCTGAGACATGCTTAGGATAGTAAAACAGAAGTGAACGTAAATAGGGTTTCTTTATAACTAGAAATCCTGCTGTCACAATTCCAATCGTACATGGGTTGGCTGAAAGGGCTTACGAAAGCCATGTTGGGTCAAAGAGAAAATAATGACGGTAGAATCAGACCCTAAAATCCTATGTTTTAAAAGAAAGCAGAGACAAGGGAGAACGTTTGTTTCCCAAGTATCCTGGTTCTCCGGCGGGGCAGGGCCTGCTATAGAGAATTTACTGTGGAGAGTTAGCCATGGAGGGAGGGGCTTTTGGGGAGCCAACGTGGAATAGAAACAGCCCGGAGTGGAAAGGGATGGCCCTGGTGTCTCACTAGTGTGGACTGAGACGGGGCATTTACGAACCTGGGGTGAGACCACAGGCCCATAAGGCATGAGCAAAAGCTAACAGTGACTGTGGGTGGGGCATGGAAGTGATCTGGAATGGCGGGCGCTGAACCACAAAGCGGAATGGGCTCAGGCTGTTCCTGTCTTTGTAAATCTCTCCCCTCCCTATCCCAAAGATATAAACTTTGAAAAATTCAGATAAAGATATGTTATGTGATTTGTCTAATATCGCTAGGGGCAAGGGAACCGAGAAAACTCAGGCAAATCTTCATATGTAGTGTGACTTGCTGAAAAACCTGAATTTCTAGAGATACCGAGTCTTTCACAGTAGACTTTCCTAGATACTGATGATTTGATTAGTTGCATAATTATGTGTAGATATAAAACTGTCAAGCTATATTATTTATTACACATTATAGATGAAGAGATTGAAAAACAATCAGTACTTCACAATGTCAATGTTATATAGCTTGGAGGTGATGGGGGTAAAATACAGACTCAGGATTCCATTGCTGTTCCAAGGCCAAATCTTCCTGACTGGTACTACAGTTGCAAGGGATTAGCATATTGTCACTGTTTAAAAGGATTTCTGTGATTATTTCTTCATGTTTTGAGCTTAGAGATGCCTCCAGTTTGAAAGCTGAATGCAAAGAATGACACTTATCATAAACTGAATGCACAGATTAGGGCACCATAATGAGGCACTTTCAAGATCTAAACTAAGCAATTTTGGGTATGCAGAGGAAATTTATTTAAATCATAAAACTTTTCCCTTCAGAACTCCTTCACTCTTCAGTTTTTTCCTCCTTTAGGAAATAAGTGGAACAGACACCGGATTAAGGAAGCATTTCCTTAAAATCTCTTCTGTTCTGCCTTAGAGGTAACAACTTCATGTTCACATAAGCCAAAGGAAGATGTCACAGGTGTTAATGAAGTTTATCAAGATCCACACAATCACACACTTACTTGAGTAATAGAGCAGAACTGCTATGTCCACATATTTGATTCTTCAGGACATATCTTAGCAGCCAGGGTAAATTCTGATAGCTTGTCCTGACCTCCACTCAGGAAGTTTACATATATCTACTTCCTACATAATATTAGGGAGTCTGATGGAAGAATGGGGCATTAAAGCATGAACACATGTAATATACCCTCCAAATTTACACATCCAGATTTGCCAACACATTGTTGCCTGTATGTATGTGAAAGAGGGTTTCTCTTTTTCTTTCTACAATGTTTCAACTTCCTTGAAGATTAAAATTAGAAAAGCAACAAATTTTTTTGAAAAAGTGTTCTGTAGCATAAACTAAACTCAAAATTACCATATAATCAAAGATGACCTTGAGTTTCTGATCTTCCTACCTTTATCGCTCAAGTGCTGGGATGCCTGGGTTATGTGGTGCTAGGGATCCAACCCAGGGCCGTGTGCGTAAGATGCAAACACTCTACCAAATGAGTGATGCTTCCTGCCTTGGAAACACAATATTTTAAAAGTGATGCCAACAAATGTGTTTTAGTTTTGCTTTTATTTTTACACATATTTTAAATTGTACTGAACTTTGGAATTCACTAACTTTTAGGCAATAACAAGATTTTATGTTAGTTCATCCCTTAATTAGCAAGTGCATAAACTGGGCCAGTAGATATTCTCTGCCTCAGTTTTCATGTCAATAGAAAGCTGATTGAGCAATTTTCAGGTTTTAGTAACAATCACAGAAAGCTCTACAAATGCAGTGCATTTTTTTTTTCTTAATATAACTTGCCAGGTTGATAGAGTAACTGAATACAAAAATTACCAAAACTTTTGTAGATTATTTCTACTTAAAACTCCCCAAGGTCACAAGACAGAAAGAAATATGACATATTTTATTCATTCAGTTTAGGAGGTGGGGGAAATGAGGCATGAGAAATTTTAGTTATCCACTCTCATTCAATTTTACATAGTTTTATAAGATGCAAAATAATAAATAACATACCTTGCATTCAAGCACTTGAAACATTATGCTGTGCCCAGTCCTAATTTGAGTGGATAGTAAAAGGGCCAAAATAAGTTTGGAAAGCTCTAGTTCAAATATAATTAAACTCCAATGTGGGGGGGGCAGTCCTAAAAAAAGATATGCTAGACTGATCTGCTTTTTACCTTCCTTAGTTAGAGGAGTTGGCAAGGCTTCACAGGTGAACAAGGACAGAAAACAGCTTCGAAATAGACTTTTATTTTCCAGGTTTTTCTTGAATAAAAGTCGGCTGTTGTTTAAGAAAAATAAGCATAAATGTAGTTGACTTCACTTTCCTAAGATTAATATTTCCAAGTTGAGTTTTTTTAGATGACAGACAAGAAAATTAAAGGATGAGTCTAACCTTGGAAAGTTTGGTCATCAAGGAGCAATAAATGTACATGTGTGCATCTGTATGGAGCAATGGCACCTTGGTTCCGTGAAATAGCTGATTGGGAGGTCTGGGAGCTGTTCTCAGGTGTGCTTGGCAGTGTCACAAGTAGTTTTATATGTGTGGGAAAGTGTTGAGTGCAAAGGCTGATGCCATTTAGAGTTCCACTGTTTACCCACAAAGCACTTGAAATTTTGTTATTAAATCTCTGAAAATTTCATACAGTGTATTTTAACCATGTTCAGAACCCCACCCCCATCTGGACCCTAATACACCCCTACATCATGTCCTCTATCATTACTTTCGTTTTAAAAGGCCTATTGAGCATAATTTGTGCTCCCCAAATGTCCTTGGGTGTGGGGTCCATCCTTTCAGCCTACCAAGAGTCACAACCTTAAAGAAAATTGACTCTCCCTCCCCAAGCAGCTATCAACTATGAATAGATCCTCAGTTAGGCCTAGGGCCTCTAATTCATCACAACTCTCATTCATGCTGGTTTTTTTGTCTGGTTTGAGATTGTATAAGTTTTGTGCATGCTGTTACAAACACTGAATTCATATATGCAACTATCCTGTGGTGTCCAGACAACACAGCTTCCTTATGTCCATCTGTGACCTCTGACTTATACATTCTTTTTACCCACTCTTCCACAATGGTCCCTGGGACTTGGGAAGAGTGGGTGTGATATAGGTGTCCCATTTAGAACGGTGTACTCTGCAGTCTCTTAAATTCTTTGCAACGTTGACCAGTTATGGGTCTCTATGTTGATTGCCACCTGCTGCTAGAAGGCCGTATCTGGCCTTGAACTCCTTAGGAAGACCAGGCTTCCTTCAGTTTCACAGAGCTCTCCCTGCCTCTGCCTCTGCATCCCAAGTGGCAGGAGCATATGTACTTTTGAGTGTTGACTTTCCCCTCCAATTGCCACTGAAAAGCCTTCACACTGTTGCTCCAAGGAACTCTGAGTTTCTGATACCCACCCCCCGACTGAGATTGAATAGTAATGTCACAGATCTCCTTGTGTCTTCAATTCTTAGAAGGCAGAAATTTCTAATGTAGTCTAACCTTTGCCACTTGACTGAGAAACCCCACATATTCCAACAGAGACCTTAAATGCCCTTGGCTTTCTGGGCCTCTGTTTCATAGCAAGGGTTTTAGCATTCATCAGTACTGGCCCTCTACAAAGCATCCCATAACATCATATTTTGAGGACAAGTCATAAACCTCCTCATTATGCTAGGGGAGCATATTGGCATTTAGAAATAGTGAGGGAGGGAATATCAAGAAATTAAGGAATTAGTTGGCAAGTTTCCAACCTTAGGGAAGGAAAGTGTCAGCCTTCATAAGATAAAGATGTCAAATACTACCAGGCACCAAGCTTGCTAGGTACTAAGGCATTCCCTCATTCCTTTCCCTTCAGGTTCTACTTCCCAAGAA
The DNA here is from genome assembly GCF_000622305.1 of Nannospalax galili. Classification (NCBI taxonomy): domain Eukaryota; kingdom Metazoa; phylum Chordata; class Mammalia; order Rodentia; family Spalacidae; genus Nannospalax; species Nannospalax galili. The sequence continues at coordinate 4,653,658 of NW_008339517.1, forward strand.
CATTCCTATACTTTATGCTCAGAAGAAGCAAGCAAGGCTGAATTGTTCTCCCTAATGTGAATATGTTGACACTCAAAACTCCTTGGTCCAATGGAAAATAGGGTATCTGCTCCACTATGATTCTAAGAATGATGGTTATATGCAGTTTTCCCCTTCTATCGTAAACACAACAAATAAAGTAACCTCCTGTTTATCTTTAATACTGTGTTCTCTCAAAGCCTTAAACATACTAATATACTCTGCAAATTTGAAAATATAAAGTCCACTCTGCTTCCAAGTATTCTATCATGAGGTTTTCACTATGTGAAGTATCTCAGGAAACAAGTTTCAGCAAGTGGTAGATTCCTTGCTCTTGTGGGTTTCTACATAAGTCATTGATGTGGCTAAGAAATTATGAGCAGCAATTGTCCAGACAACAGCTGTGGTTTAAACTCCAAACCATTCTTTTTCTGTCTTTCCTCTGGGTGTCTAATTGCTCAAGTTCTTTTCTTTCTTGTGCTTCTACTTAGAATTGGGAGGTAGTTTCATTTGTTTAACAGTGCAGTAACTACCTTACTAAAACAATTTATGACTGCTTGAGATTTTTGTGTAAAGGCTAGCTTTTAGACCACAAGCTTGCATTTTAGGAGGTCTTATGAGCTAAACTTCTGTCCCTTGTGATGTATTTCACTGGGAGGGAAGATAATACTCTCTGTTTCTTATACAGTATTACCCTTGACCTGAAGTATGTTCTAAAGTCATACCACCCTGAACACATCTGATCTATTAGAAAATTTAAATTGCATGAACATGGTTGATGAAAACACTGGTTATTAGTGATCAACTTAACTATTAGTCCCTTTCCCTTCTCCAAGAGAGAGATTGTAGGTCTGAGCATTCTAACACTCTAGTCATTCTCTGGTCTCTACAGCAACCAACCCTATCATGGCACTATCTGGAGAGCTCCAGACACCCTTAGAGCTACACACTGGGAAAGGAGGATAAAGAACAAATACACATTTAAAATCTCTCTCTTTTCTTCCTCCTCCCCCTTAGTCCCTTTCCCTTCTCCAAGAGAGAGATTGTAGGTCTGAGCATTCTAACACTCTAGTCATTCTCTGGTCTCTACAGCAACCAACCCTATCATGGCACTATCTGGAGAGCTCCAGACACCCTTAGAGCTACACACTGGGAAAGGAGGATAAAGAACAAATACACATTTAAAATCTCTCTCTTTTCTTCCTCCTCCCCCTCCCCTCCTTCCTCAAAGACACATTTTATTTATTTCCTGTAAGTTTTCATCTCAGAAACATTTTCTGCAATGACTCCGACATGTCTTCGTAATATGCATGTTTACTTGAAGAAGTGTTTTTTGAGGAAATTATTTTACTGAGCCATTATGTAGACACTTTGCTATTCATTCTGAGATATTGCAAATATGTCAACTTTAATTTATTTTTATTTTTATTTAAGTAAGTGGTGTATATAAACATGCTCATGAATATGTGTGCCTAGGTGTGTGCACGCCAGAGGCTGGTGTCTGGTATCTCCCTCAGTTGCTCTCTATCTAACTTTTTTTTTTTTTGGTGTTGTTGAGACAGGGTCTCCCTGTAGCCCCAGCTGTCCTGGAACTCACTAACTATGTAGACCAGGCTGGCCTTGAACTCACAGAGATCTGCCTGCCTCTGCCTCCTGAGTGCTGGGATTAAAGGCGTGTGCCACTATGCCCGGCTTTACCTTATTATTTTTTGAACAATATCTCTCACTGAACTCAGAACTCGCCATTTAGGCAAGACTAGGTGGCCAGGAAGCCCCAAGGGATCCACCTGCCCAGGGCTGGAATTCTAGTTGCTCATTTCCATGGCTGGGTTTACAGGGGTGCTGGGGATCCAAACTCAAGTCCTCTAGTATGTAAAACAAATGCTTTATTTACTGAGTCTTCTTTCTGGCCCTCAAATAGATCATCTTTACTGCAATACAAGCAAAATGAGTTATTATGATTATTTTATGGTGGAAGATATGTGATTCACTGAGATTATATACTTTTTGGAAATCATAGCTCACAAGGAGGTGATTCCTAAGATTAAACTCAGGACTAAAACTCTTCTTGCTCACACTTTCTTTTCAAAATTCTGTTCTTGTTTCAATTTCTTCATCAGACAGCTTTACTGTTTTTTCCTAATATTGTTGCTTCTCTACATCTAAATATATTGTTTTGGTTTTGACTCCTGGACTGAGATAGGAGAACAAAAATTATCGGAGACTTACAGAATTTAAAACAAAAATAAAAAGCCAAAATAATACTCCAGTGGTAAAAGAGCTCCTCAAGAGACCAGGGTTTATATTTCACACATCCTAGAGGTCAGTGTGGGAACAAGGCTTCGACTCTAGGGATCCTAGAATTTCTACAGGATTGAAGTTCATTCTCTAATAGCCCCAGAGTTCATCATGGAACTACATTTTCACTCTAGTCTTATCAGAGTAAATCTGGGGTTCCACTCCAGCCCCCAGCAGGTTCACAGAGTTCAGAGTGTTACTGTGGTTTTGACTCCATCTATTTGCCCTGATGACCAGCATGCAACATTGCCCAAGGTCCAGCTGTCACTTAGTCAAGAACAGAGCTCAGCAAACCTGCCTTGGAATCAACACAAAGCTTTACTAATCTCCACAGCTGAATTTCATGCAGACCTCCATTTAGGAAGACTCACAGAAAACAAAACAATCAAAGAGAGTAAGATGAGGAAGGTAAAACCGGAAGAACAATCCATGCCAATATATGCACAAAACCTGACAAAGAAACACCAGGAATATGACACAACTACCAATCATGACCCACACCCACCCTTCCAACTTCCATATAATGGAATCCAAAATCACAGAGAAAGCTGAAATGTCTGAAAAAGCACTGACAGTCTTACTTTAAAAAAAAAAAAAAGTAATTACATAATGACAGCATAGCAGACTCAGATATATGAACCAAGGAAAGCTATGACAATCTATTTTACAAAGGGGTTAAAAACATGTAGTGAAGTGTGACTGGAGAGACTCCTCAGGGATGAAGAGCCCTGGCTGGCCTTATAGGGAACCTGGGTTTGGTTCCTAGCACTCACATTGTGGTGAACAGTCTAGGGGATCAAACACCTTCTTCTGGTCTCTGAAGGCATTGCAGGCACAGGTGCATTTACATGTAGGTAGAACACTCACACATGAAATAGAAACAAAACTTAAAAAGAAACACAGTGGGCAACGTATCTATTTAATATATGGTGCTAGAAAAGCTGGACATCTAACTTCAGAAAAGTAAACTTGGGTCCATATCTTTTATGCTGCCCCCAAATCAACTGTATGTGGATCAAAGACCTTCATTTAAAACCTGAAAGACTGAAACTGCTGGAGCAAAACATAGGAAAGTACTTTAAGATGTTAGGGCAAGCAAAAATTTCAAACAGAACTCCATCAGCATAGGAAATAACCATGGGAATCAACAAATGAGACTGTATGACATTTAAAAATTTCCGTATAGCAAAAGAAACAGTCAACAGAGCAAACAGACATGTTGCAGAATGGAAGAAAATCTTTACCAGCTATGCTTCAGAGAGGACGCTAATATTCAGAAGTTACAAAGAACTGTAAAAAGAAAAACTCCAACTATCCAAACTGCCATTCAACAAATGGATAACTGAAACAGACAGTTCTCAAATGGCCAGTGTCCTAGTTTGCTTTCTGTTACCATGATAAACACCCAAGCCAAAGGCAATTTGGAGGAAAATGGTTTATTTGGATTATGAGTTATAATACATCATTGAGGGAAGCCAAGAAAGGAGTTGAAACTCAAGGAAGGAAGTTGGAGACAGGAACTAGAGCAGAGATCATGGAAGAATACTGCTTACTGACTTGCTTCCAGGCTCACATTCAATGACCATTCTTATAGAGCTGAGGCCTACCTGACAAAGGATGGTACCACCCCCAGTTGTCTGGCCCTCCTATATCAATTAGCCATAAAGAAAATGCCCACAGAAATGCTCACAGGCCATACATCATGCTTCTGCTGCACTTTGATTGGTCTGCTTCCTAATGACTGGCACACTATCAGCGCATGATCCCCAGTGCTAGATGTAAGCACGTGATCAGCATGACCTTTGCTACCACTGGTCCACAAGAGGTGTCCTTTCATGTTTTTGGATGATTATGTGTATAAATACAGCCTGCTGAAAAATAAAGTTGAATTCCACCCTCTGGAAAAAAAAAAAAAAAAAACAAAAGAAAAATGCTCAAAGGGTAATCTGATGGAGGAAATTCCTGAAATGAGGTTTTCTCTTCCCACGTGTGTCAAGTTGATAACCAAGATAACCAAGATTAGCCATCACAGACAATAAGCATTTTTCAAGGTGTTCAGCATCCCTAGTTATTAGGGATATGTACATTAAAACTTCTTTGAGACACCACCTCACCTCAGTCAGAATGGTCATCATTAAGAAATCTAACAACTACTACTGGCTGGCATTAACATTGCCAGGGAGGGAGGGAAGCCCTTGTTCTCTGCTGGTAGGAGGAAAAAGTACTAAAGCCATTGTGGAAATCAGTGTGCTGTAATTCAAAAACTGAATATGCCTGGACATATACCAAAAAGACTCCATATTCTACCATAGAGATACCTGCGTATCCATGTTTATTGCTGTCAATGCACAATGATAAGGAAATGAAACAAGCTTAGATATCCATCAACAGATGAATCAGTAATGAAAATGTCTCATTGTCCAATGCTCAAGGTCTATCTCTGGTTCCATAGCCTGTGTACCACCTGGCTTGATGAAAGCTCTAGATTCCCAAACCCCTGCACCATCACCACACTTACAGGCCTTAGGGGGGCCTATAACCAGTGCACCAGCACAGATCAGTGAGTGACCCCAGAAACTGATGTGCCTATGCCATCACCACAGTTGCAGGTCTAGCTGAGGTTGTTCAAATTGCACAAAAACCCAGCCAGGTGAGCACTCCAGATTTCCCAATGCCCCTGCAATCCCAACATTTCCAGAATGCCTACTTTGGGTTATACAGCCTGTGCACAGCCCAGGCCGGTTTCCCAGAACTTGGTCATTGCTGTCTCCACACTCCTAGGCCTAGGTCTGGTCACAGATCTGGCATTCCATTCCAGCCTGGTAAGTGCCCAAGTTCCCCACCTGTATTGCTTTCATACTCCTGTGTGTAGCTCTGGTGGTAATTGTGTAGCCCAGACAGATAAAGCCAGAAGTCACATTCACTTGCTTCCTTGGTTACCATTGAATTGGAATCATCCCAGCTCTTCCAATAAAAATCAGCATCAACTGTCTGAAGGATTGACCTGCCAACTCTCCATACCTAATCTGAAATCACCCAAGCTTGACAAAAAGCAAAATCAAAACCAAATCTTTACTCAACATAGGGAGGTTAGAATCTCATAGCAGACAAAAACCAACCCAAAACGTCCACATGCTCCTTTTACATCGAAAAGACAAAAACATTAAGAAAAACTAAGATAGTATGTCCCCCAACACCCACTAGCCCTACAGAAATATTCTATAGTAAGAGTTATCTAATGAACACCAGGATGCAGACTTTTAAAAGTAATCATAAACATGATCAAAGAATTCAAGAAAATTAAAGAATACAGAAACACCTCAATTAATTCAAAGAAAACAGAAATAAATGGAGTGAAATCTAAGAAAACACAAATATATGGATGAATAAAATGGTGAAGACAATTCAGGATTTGAAAACTGGACTCAATAAAGAGGTAGAAGTACTGAAGAAAAGTCAAGCTGAAATAAAGATAGAACTGAAAAACTCAATCATCCAATTAGAAAACTCAGGGGAAAGCCTTACCAGTAAAATGGATCAAAAAAGGATACAGACTATCTAGATTAGAAAATAAAGTAATTGGACAACTCAATAAAAAATATGACAAAATTTTTAAAAACAACACATGAAAAGAATCTGTAGGAACTTTGGGACACTCTAAAAGAAATTTATGAGTTCTAGGCATATCAGAAGGGAAAGAATTTCAGGTCCCTGGCATATAACACAGCTTCAACATAGAAGAAAACTTCCTCAAATCAAGCAAAGATATAACCATACAGACACAGGAAGCACACAGAACACGAAATAGGACCAGAAAAAGAACTCTTCATGGTATATATCATAATAAAAACACTAAATATGCAAAACAAAGAGGATGTTGAAAGTCGCGAGAGAAAAAGCACAAGTCACATAGAAAGGAAAACCCATCTAAATAACAGCTAATACTCAGTGGGAACTTCAAAGCCAGAGGAGCCTGTAGCAATGTATTCCAAAGTCTGAAGGACCACAGATGCTATTCCAAACTACTTTACCCAGAAAAAATATTGACCATATTTTAAACAGAAAGAAAAACTTTTCATAAGTAAACTAAAAGAATTCATATCCACAAAAACAGCCCTCTGAAAAATACTGGAAGCAATAGTACTGATTGTTTAGAATAAACATTGTGGAGAGTATACAAAAAAATAACAAATGCATCTGTAATTACTTAAACCCAAAGAACAAAAATAAATCAGCAAAATAAACCATCAACACATGCATTTCAAAAACAACTTTGTATACTAAATGAGTTCAACTCCCCAGTCAAAACACAGCGGTTAGGTGAATAGATTAAGAAACAAAATCCAAAGTTTTGTTATCTACAAGAAACTGATCATTTACATTTACTTGGAGTGAAAGGAGAGAAAAAAAAAAATATTTTCTAAGCAAATAGAACCATGAAACAGGCTTCATTATCCTAATACCAGATAAAATAGACTTAAAACTAAACTTAATCAAAAGAGATAAAGAAGAGCACTTCATTGTGATCAAGGGAACAACTAACCAAGTGCTATTACAATAGTAAACATATATGCACCAAAATTTGGAACATCAAATTTCACAAAGTGTAATGTTGGATTTCAAGACACAGTTTAATTCACTTTAGTGGTTATAGTTGATTTCAGTACTCCACTTTCTATAACACAGAGGTCATCTGGACAAAAATATAAAAAGAAACATTGGAATTAAATGACCTCATACATAAATGGCGATAATAATATCTACTGAATATTTAACCCAAACATCCATGAATATACCATTCTGCTCAGCAGACCATGGAAGTTTCTCTAAAAGAGACCACCCGCTGGGATGCAAAAATCCAACAAATACAGAAACATTATCACTTACAACTGCTTAAGAAAAACAAACAAACAAATCTAAGGATAAACTTAAGGATGTGAAAGACCTTTTTAATGCATTCTTTGGTTTCTGAAGAAAGAGATGGAGGGACAGAGGATGATAGAAAGGCATATGATGCTCAGGGTTGGCAGAGTTAATATACTGAGAATGACCTTTCTACCAAAAGCAACTTACAGATTCAATGAAATCTCAAAATCTTCTTGACATTCTTCAATGAAATAGGAAAAGCATAAAATTCATATGGAGGCATACACAAAAAGACTCAGGATGCCCAAAGCAATCCTGGGCAAAACAAATGAGTGAATTGTTTGTCATACAAGATTTCAAGGTATATTACAGAACTACAGTGATATAAACTGCGTGGTAGTGGTCCCCCAAAAAACATGTCAAATCTAAGGAAGAAAATAGAAGACAGAAATATGAGTGCGATGAGATGAGTACACCCATCTGATATTTGACAAAGTGTAACAAATACATGCTGGAGGAAACACAACATATTCAACAACAGTGTTGGGAAACTTGAACGTCCACATGTGGAAGACTGAAATTAGATCGATATCTATCACTCTGCATGAAAAATCAACTCCAGTGGATCAAAGACCCCAATTTGAAATATGAAAGGTTAAAAATTATTAAAAACAATACATATGTCATTCCCTACAAGATATAGGTGCAGGAAAGGATTTTCTGAACAGAACTCCATTCTCTCAGGTTTTAAGGCCAGCAACTGACAAATGGGATCTCATCAAACTAAAAAGCTTCTGTGCAGCAGAGGAAACAATTAATTGAGTGAAGAAAAACCCCACAGGCTGGAAAGCAATGTTTTTCGGTTATACATCTATTAGGGTTTAATCAGAATAAGAACAAAGAACTCAAAAAGAAAACATCATGAAAATAAATGATCTAATTAAATGAACTACAGGTCTGGAGAGAGGGTTCTCAAAACAAGAAATAAAAATGACTAAGAAATATCTTAAAGTATTCAACATCCATAGCAATTAGGAAGTTTAAAATTAAAATTACTTTGAGATTTCAGATTCATTCAGAATGGCTAAGATCAAGAAAATAACTGGCAAAAAATCCTGGGAAGAATTTGGTGAAAAGGAATTTTATCCTCTGCTGGTGGGATTGCAAACTGGTGCAGTGACTATGGAAATCAATGTGGAGAATTCTCCAAAAGCTAAAAGTATGTCTACCATTTGATCTAGCTGTACCACTCCTTGGTATATGCCATAAGGAATTGATATACCACTACAGATGTACTTGGTCAGCCATGTTCATTGATACTACATTCATAATAGCTAGAAAATGAAAACAGCCTACATGCCTTTCAACCAATCATTCAAAATGAAAAATATGCATATACACAAGAGAATTTCATTTGGCTGTGAAGAAAAGAAAATCACTGAATTTTCAGGTAATGGATAGAAACTGGAAAATATCCTATCAGTCATATCAGCTGAGGTAACCTAGACTCAAAAAGACAAATGCAGCATGTTCTCTGTTATTTGTGTATCCCAGTGTATGTTTGAGCATACATCCTGTTGTGACCACAGGAGCCAGGAAAGTAGAAAGGGAGTGGGAGATGGAGTAAGAAGAAACTCAAAGAAGGGGGTAGTAGACACAGGTGGTATGGAGCAGTAAAAGGGGAAAACAGAGTGGGTATTTGGTATGAAGCTTTTAAAAAATCATGAATCAATTTTATTTCCCCATATTTTATTATAGAATGAGTCACATGTCTCAATAAAACATGTGGTGGTTTGAATGAAAATGTTCCCCATAAGCTCCAAGTATTTCAACATTTTGTCCCCAGATGATGGCACTGTTTTGGGAGGTCTTAGAATGTGTGGCTATCCTAGAGGAAGTACGTCACTGGCAGTGGGCTTAGAGAGTTCTTAAGCCTTGCAGGATCTCCAGTTGTACTCTTGTTTTCCTGTTCCTGCATGATGATGTGAGAGCTTAGCTTCTGCTGCTCCTGCTCCAGCCATAATCCCTCCCTGCCTTGACAGACTATAATTCCTCTGGAATCGTAAGCTCGAATAAACTCTTCCTTCTATAAATTGCTTTAGTTGGTGTTTCTATCACAGCAACAGAAATGTGACTAATACAGTAATTAGTACCAGAGAGTGGGCTGTTGGCTGTGAAGACCCTGACCATGTAGGGTTTTGAAGAAACATGCAAGACTTTGGAAGGTTGGGCTAGAATACCAATTGACTGCTGTAAGTGGACCTTAACAGGCCATTCCAATAGGCACCTCGAAGAAAGTAGTGCTGAGAACAGTGTAGTTCCAGAGGGAAATAGAACTTAATTAAACACACTTGGATATTTTGGCAAAGAGTCTGGCTGGAGTCTGCCCTCAACCAAAAAGCTTGCCTGAGGCTAAGTTGAAAAGCAATGGGCTAATTTCTCTGGTGGAAGAAATTTCAAGACAGCCTAATGTAGAAATGGTGGTGTGGATATTAATGGTGATTGTTATGCAGATCTACAGTGAAAAAGAACAAATGGGGCAGAAAGAAATACAGTTTGAATTGGAAAAGAGCACTAGGAAGATAAATGTTAGATCCTTGGCCTGTGCTGGAGAGGATCCCATTGATAAGGAGATTAAAGTGATTAAGGAGGGGCCTAGACATTCAACTTAAACAATGGAGAACATGCCTCTAGAGCAAGACCACACCCAGTTAAGCCTCCAACTTATGAAAGGAAAATGCTGCAGGGACCACTCAAGAGAAAAATCTTCTAAAATGAATAAAGCATGCTGGAGTCCTTCCCAAAGCTTCAGTGAAACTTGGCAGTGTTGTTCACCTGGTGCTGGCTTTAGAGGCATGAAAGATGGAAGAGTGAAGGGGTCATCAATCCTTCCTCCGGGATTTCAAAGAGCCTCAGAGCAAGGTAGCGTGCAACAGGGATTCCCCTGCCTAGAGAAGGCCCTGGTAGGCCATTGCGTGAAGCTGTGAAGGTGAAGCCTGGTTGGCCATGGAGACCCCAAGATGTCTGTGATGCCAGAGCTGTGAGGCATCTGCCAAGAAGACCTGCATACAGTGAGTGGTACTAGCAGAAGAGAGAGATGTGTGTTGCACACAGTTAAGCTAAAGAGTGAGTTATCTAAGCCCTTTGTAAGTAAAGTCCCAGAGTTGGATGTGGAGCTGCTGGATTTGCCGTTTTCCCTGCTGGATTTTGGTCTTGTTTTGGTCTGGTATTTCCTTATTATGGCTCCATTCCTCCCTTTTGGAATGGTAATGTGTATTTGGTTCCACTGTATGTTGAGAGTATGTAATTTGTCTTTTGATTTTATAGAGGCTTACAGTTACAGACATTTACCTTGTTAGGGTCCGTGACTCAGTGGGTCTCTTCAGGAGAACAAATGCAGGAGTGTGGAGATGCAAAAATCAAGCAGAGTTTTATTAGGCCAGCTAGCTGAGACCGACCGTCCTTCCAAGACACACAGGTCTGGTTGGAGTGATCGACCCCGAGGCAATTTCAGGTAAAGATTATATAGGCTCCCACAACCGTTACACAAAAGCCCATGCTTATATGACCAATAGTTTCAAAGCAAGCAAACTTCAAAACAAGAAAAATGTTACAATTCCCTTCAGGTGTCTCAATCGGGGAGGGATGGTTGGTATGTGCCTGGCGCGACCCTTCCCTGTTATCTTGTGTAAGCAGACATGCCTACGTGACACGACACAGATCAGACAGGTCAGGCTCCGGGGGCTGCAGCACTTGCCCCTATCTCCGGATGCCTGTGTCTCCAGTTGAGTTAACTGGTTACAAGGAGTAAATTCAACCAAGCAGTAAATTCCTCTTTCCCTAACAACCTGAGTCTTAGAAGAGACTTTGGACTGTTGACTTTTGAATAGTATTGAGACTAATAATGACTATGGGGGCTTTTAAAGTTGGGCTAAATGGATTTTGCATTGTATATGGTCCTGAGTCTATGGGGGACGGGGGTAGAATGTGTTGGTTTGAGTGAAAATGTCCCCCATAGGCTCCAAGTATTTGGACATTTTTGTCTCCAGAAGATGATGCTGTTTTGGGAGGTTTTAGAAGGTGTGGTTATCCTAGAGGAAGCACATCACTGGGGGTGGGCTCAGAGAGCTCTTAAGGCTTGCCAGATCTCCAGTTGCTCTCTTGTTTTCTTGTGCCTGTATCATGATGTGAGAGCTTAGCGTCTGCTGCTTCTGCTCCAGCCACCTCTAGCCCCCATGCCTCCCTGCCATGACAGACTGTAATTCCCCTGGAACCATAAGCTCAAATAAACTCTTTCTTCTATAAATTGCTTTGGCCAGTGTTTCTATCACAGCAGCAGAAATGTGTCTAATACAAAATGTTTCTCTAAATTTCACAAATAACATTCTGTTGTAAGTGATTTAGTTTTTGTAAAAGTGTTTTGTCTCATCTTAGGAAGACTCAAGCAGATGATGTATTTTAGGGATATTCTCAAGCGAAACTTAGGAAGAAAGTAAATGCAATAACCTGGCAAAGGAAAATTTCTAAAAGGTATGTGAAAATGTCCCAACAGCAGAAGTTTATGTCCTGGCTGGTTTCACGAGGGACACTGGTTGTCCCTATATGGGCAGGGGCTGGGATGTTCTGTATGTGTCATAAGCCATTCCAGACAGAAATTAGCATCAACTATCATCATCTCTGTGTGCTCTCTACCAATCAAAGAAAATCCTCCAAAGAAATCTATAACTCAAAGCTGCAGAAGGTGGGGACAGTAGCCCAGCAGATAGGTTCTAAGAGGATGTCAGCAGTAACTGATTATAAGACTTAAAGGAGAATCACAGTAAATAAAGCTCAGAGTCCTGAGCACAGGAGCCTGACTGTTGGTAATCTTGTCTTTGGTCAGCTGTACAGTCCTCTTCTTGCCTGGGAATCTGAGAACTTCATGATAACATCTAAGCTGCAGCCATCTTCAGCAAAGTTTTCTGGGGTCTTTATTTCCTCCAATTTTCCAATCCTTCAGTGATAATATTTTTGCTCTCTTGGGGGCTGGAGAGATGGCTCAGTGGTTAAAAGTACTGACTGCTCCTGCAGAGGACCCGGGTTCAATTCCTAGCACACACATGGCAGCTAAGAGCCCTCCGTAACTCCAGTTCCAGGCAATCCAATGCCCTTTTCTGATCTCCGCAGGTATCGCAGGACATGGTGTACCCACCTTCATGCTGATAATCCATGCATACAATGAAATTAAAAAACAGATTATTGCTCCTTTATGGTATTGCCTAGGCCTGATTTTACCCTTTACATTTTGTTTTACTGTATGGCTTTAAATACTTTCTATAGGATGAATGGTAACAAATTTTAAATAGAAAATATTGATAATCTATTGACATGAAACAAGTATGTACAAATACCACACCTTTGAGAATTTTATGTTAAAACTGAGCTTTGTTCAACTGAACACTCCATTAACAGTGACATTTGTAAGACAAAGTTTACTACAGTATTCATTTTACATAATGATATGCATTTTAATTTCATCTTTAACATTTATTAAAGTAATAATTCTTTAATATAGTTTTATAAAACAATTATGGAAATATTGTCAAGTTCAAACACATTCTGAAAACCTTCTAATTTAAAGAAAGCACCCATTGGCCTCCACACTGATTATTCTATCTAACCAGGCACTTAAAATGACAAGGTCATACTCTTGGATGTGACATTTAAACCCTTTGAATGACCTAAAACAAATTATTCATTATTCACAAATTCAAAATAAAATAGCAAGGTTAGCAAAGTGCATCCCCCACATTTACAGCCTGAACAAATCATTAAGCTTCTGTAATTATCTCTGTCTTATCAGAGAGCCAACAACCTCTCGTTCAGCCCCACTCTGGTCATCCATGTCATTGTGTCCTTTTACCATTTCTCAGAAAAATAAACAGTCATGAACTATGGCAACATTTTGGTCTTGGAGAGAGAAAAGAAAATAACAAATGGTCAAATATTATTAAGAAAAAGAGCAGACTGAACTCTGGGCAACATTACAAGTCAGTCCTTCTTTGCTTCAATTTTGCTTTTTACCTTCCCACTGTTGAAATCTAAAATTAGGAAAACGAAATTCCATTCTGCATTATTCAAGCAAGGCAGGGCCTAAGCTGTATTGACTGCAGGATTCTAATACGTGTGGACACTTTTTGAACCGAGCATGAGATCACACATGGATGTCCTCAAGTACTTTAACTGCTGAGAATCGTCATTTGCTTTAATATTCAATATAAAATGTCTCAAAAATCCATGACATTTATTGTGAGAAGTCTGATTATCAACATTTCTAAGAATCTCTCAGTATGGAGAATGTGCACTTTCAAAATTCTGTCTCTCATATTTCCACTTTTAATGGTTTACCCCTGGAGGCTACTCTTCACTTTCACTTTCACTTTCACATCTCTCTCACACACACACACACACACACACACACACACACACACACACACACACACACACAAGCTCACACACATGCACTGACAAATCTTCTTCCATTATTCAAGGTGGCATTGATATAAATTGCTGCAGTAATGGAACTTTAGCAATACCAAAAGTTACGTTTTATAATGTTGATTACAAGCAAAATTAAAAACAAGCAAAATCTTGACACTGAATATTAGATGTGGATATTATACACTCTCTCAGTCATTTTCATGTCTGTAAGTTTTACTGTATTGTGAAAAAGGATTAATTGTTGAAAAAATATATTTCACAATAAATTAATTTATAACAATATAAATTATAAACAAAGCATAACAGATATTGATGGATATCTTCAGAAATTGCTTAATTTAATATTACCCAAAACTATGGGGAGTTGATATTATCACCTTCAGACTGAGAATAGCCAATTGAGGTTTATGTATGTTTACTAACTCACACAACTTTAGACTAGCAGTAAATAATGGAGTCTGAATCTGAACCCCAGTATTTCTGATAAAAATTTGAACTGTCTTTTGGTTAGCTCTGCAGAGTTTGGATAACTGATATGCAATTTGTCAAATCTCCAGAAGAAAACACTAAATATAAACTTTTGGAAAGCAGTTCATATCAGCTTCTTCCAGTCTGTTGAGGAGGCATAAAAGAGACTTTAATCTGGGTCAGCAACAGGAGGGAATCACTGGCAATTTTTAGCTGCAGCATATCACGTGGAGGAACAGATTTTGCCATAGAACTTTTCTTCTAGCAGTGCTTTTATGATGACTGTGTCATGATTATAAGATCAATGAAAGCGTCTGAGGTAAACTTGATGCTACAAAAGAGTGATAAATTATTTGGTTTTATTTATTTTTTTATTATCCTTAGTCACTGACAGTGCAATTCTACTTGCCTTTGAGTTGTGAATGGATTATTCCTAATCTGGCACAAGTCCCTTTACTAACAAGGAAATTGAACTGAGGTTTGTTGGTAAATATTGTTAACTAGTTTGGTGGGGAAAGGATGGAGTCTGTTACATACCACTTGACAATTTCTTCAGATCCTCTCACTGTAACAAAAACTAAGCTACTAATATGACATTCAGGGATGCAGAATTTGGAAGAAGTGCTGTCCTAGTTATTTTCTATTGCTGTGATAAAACACTGACCAAAACCAATTTGGGGAGGAAAGGGTTTATACAGCAAGTTACACTTCTAAGGCACAGCCCTGTCTTTGAGGGAAACCAGGAAAGAATTTGGGTCAGGAATCTGTAGACAGGAAATGAAGCACAGACCACTGAAGGACATTTCTTATTGGCTTGCTCTCCTAATCCACCTGTGCATTGCCTGCTTTCTTATACAATCCAGGACCATCCACCCAGGTATGGCACCACCCACAGTGAACTGGGCCTTCCCATATCACTCAACTATCAAGAAACTGCCTCACAGATATGTCCACAGGCCAACCTGATAGAGGAAATTCCCCAATTGAGGTTCCCTTTTCCCAGGTGCATCAAATTGATAACTGAAGCTGTCCAACACCAGTACAAATAGTAAGCACTAAAGAACCCATTAGAGCATTTCCCGAAACATGATTGGAAGCCTGAGGAAGAACTGATCAAGACTACACTCCTTTTTGTCTGCAATTAGACCCAAGGTGACCTAAATTAGAAGCCATTGGTGCACCAACGTTTGGATTTTCAGCACCATCTTTCACATTGTCCTATAAAGCAAAATCTAAGTACTATCAAATTGAGTGTAACAGCAGACTGCAGGCAGATGCAGTTCTCGTATAGCCTAGGGAGTCCATCATGGTCTGGGAACATGCTGGCTCCTTGTCTCAATAATCCCTCCATGTACGAGGTGACTTTCCAGTTGTTTTCTCTCACAGAGGATGTCAACGACTTCCATCATGAAAACCTACACATAATCTAGTAATGAGCTGGCTGTGCAATACTGTGAGAAATAGCATAGGATTGGGAGTAGACCAGAAGTAACCTTCGTGCTTCACTTCCTCATTGACTTGGACTAAAGCTTTGAAAATTGTGGTCTCTCAAACTCATGTAATGGAATCAGAACAAATTCAACATTGAGATTATTAATATTATATGTGAACATAAATCTGTGCATATTGACATATGTAATGGAGTCTCAAAAATACAAGAACTATTAGTATTTATAATAATACTATTAAAATTCTGCAGTATTTTTAATAGAAATAGTTCATTGAACTCTAGAGAATAGAACTGTGGTGTTAATTCTTCAAGCAAAAATATAGAGGAATAAAGTTAAATTTGAATGTTTACTTGCCTATAAAATTCTGTGGGCAACACTTTTATTCCTAGATTTGACATATTTCACTTCAAATATCATTTATTGTAGTTTCAGGAGAAAAAGCCAAGGCTTTAGTTATAATCTGGAAGTCATACATCTTTAAAGTTGTGTGATTCATTACATAATACATAACCTGGTGACCTCAAATAAAATTACATAAACTTTCACTTTATTTTCTTCTAGCAGATTCATCACTATAGCTAAATACATACCTTAAGTTATTTTGATTCATTAAAACTCTGTTAGACATATTTTCAATATATTTTGTCTCTAACAAAGCTTTTATCCTCTTATGGAAAATCCAACATATTCAAAGTAATTATTTCACAAAGTGTCCCAGAATAGTACCAGTTGCTATATTCCAAGTGAGCAGCATTACCAAAGTACGGTGCTCGTTGGATTCATTAATATTTTCATTTATTCTTTTTCTTTGTAATCAAAAGTTAATAAATTAGGGGAAATTATATGTCCTGGAGAAAATACGGGTCTAGATTTTCAAAATATTCTCTCTGACAAGCTGTGAGAAAGGTTGGCCTAATTACTTTTCTCTATTTAAAAATGCCCAAGGATTCTACATCAGATTCTAGGAATGAGCCTTCCTAAGATGACCTGGGAATAAATAATATGTGGCCCCTTCATGCACAAACTGTGATGCTTGGCCAACAGGGGGAAGTGTGAAAGAAAGTTGCTAAAAAAAAACTCCTGTATCTTGGACTGAACTTCCTTCAAGGCTCACTATCACTCCGGAGACTGTGGAGAGTCAGGAATGCTTCAGATCCACAACCTATTCACAGATTATGTGGAGATATCTTTAACACCATAAATAGCCAGACATTGCCTACCTCTGTTTCTGAATTAACATTCTTGTGATTAATAAAATGTATTAACTTAGCAGACCCCCAGGTTTCACCAATCAAAAAAACTAAGACTGTCAGCAGATATCATCTGAGACCTATAGTAGAAACCCCCTCGCTTTGCCATGACCTGCCTACTGAACATATGCACTAATGTATTTGAAAAGTGCCTTGAGTTATGACTTTTCTTTGTTCTGTAACTATAAAAATCTAAGGCAACTGTTACCACACTGGAACACGGAATTTGGAGTAACCTAAATCTGTGCTCCTGGGTCATCCCCATGGTCACTCATATTTGGCTCCTGATTAGACTATCTCTTATCCCCTTTAAAAAAAATGCCCAAGGATGTTGGGAATTTAGTTGTATGATTATGGTTTTATTACAAGTTTGATAGGAGAAGCACACTATGCTATAGTATGGTGGGCCATGTGAGCCATTACACGCTAACTGTCTTCATTGGGGGCATTTGGAAAAATACAATAGCCCAGATAAAATAGTGTTTTATGTGATTTTATATGAATAATTTTGCAGAAGACATGGTTGTTTCTATCCCTCCTTTTTTATGCCTTAAATAGTTGAGAATCAATTTTAAAGTAGTAATGGCAGATACACTCTGTGCAATATGCTAATTTCTAGTACAGCTGGGCCTATGACAGTGTGTCTAGTGGATATAGGCGTCAGGTTTGGAGTTTGGCTCAGTCAGTTACAAGCTGCACAAGTAGCTAAAATTCTCTCATTTCCTCTATTTCTTCTTCTGGCAGATATGATCAAGCTGACTAATTTGCAAGTAAATTAGAATCTATTGAGCACCGAATAACTACAAAAGGACAGTTATAATTGGCAAGGCAATGGAAATCCTTTACTCTGGCATCGTAATAAAATTGATTCTAGAAATGACACGACTTCTACATCTGAGTGCCTTATCTTTGCTGTCAGCACCGCTCACCTCTCTTTATATATTTCAGGTTTAGAAGCAACTCGTGGATAGATACTGTCTTGATTTTGTTCCTATAAGTTGTATAATAAGTACCTAATCACTTCCACTGTGGTCTAAGAAGGCTATTTGATGTCATTCTACTGACAGTGTTGTTTGTAGAACGTATTTGTCTCTCAAGTTCATTTTAGTAAGCCAAAGGGCGCGCTCGCGCACGTGTGTGTGTGTGTGTGTGTGTGTGTGTGTGTGTGTGTGTGTGTGTGTTTGACAAGGGAGAAAATGAAATTCTTAGAGAATGGACACCTCTATTTTACTTAGCTCACCTTACTGCAATATTGGTTCAATTTATTTCAATTCTGCACATGTAATTATCACTGTGTATCTTTATCATCCCTTCTTCTCTTAGGAACTGTGCTAACTCTTTGACAAGATATAACAAAAAAATTAGATAATACTTGAGTTAGAATAAGTGTATATTAGAAGAAGAATGTGTAGATACAATATTTCTCCTCAATCCACAGACATGGATTTTCTAGCTCAATAATATTGAGTTAGGACCAAAACCACAGGGCTATTGATGGCAGAGTAAATAATTTATCAATCCATATCTATAGACCTTGCATCTCATTCTCTTCCTACTACACCTCTGTGGTTCTAGAAGCACAGTTATCTCTCTCTGTTTTTGTTGGATTGTCAATTCTAAATAGCACAGCTGCTTAAACCTAGTGACTAAGTACACTTTACAGGTTATAGACGTGCCTATTAATTCTGAGAATTCCACTCACTAAAAGAGGTTCTTTGATTTGGACTGCTGCCTATGAGATACTGGCTTCTGTTTGCCTTGTCTGCTTCTGATTAGATATGTGGGCACCAGTGCCCTTAGACACCAGCAGTACTCGTGATTCTTGGCTGAGGCTGTTCATCTTGCTCCTGCTGCAGGTGGTTAAGGTTCTCACCTGGAGAGCACTCAGGTGAACATCTGCCATGGTATGTCACATCAGAGGGGGACTCCTCTCCCACTGTTCTCATTCCAGCAACATAGCATGAAGCAGAGCAGCATATTTCACAGCTACATGAAAGGAATACTTGTGACTTTGAGCCAGCAGAATAGTGCTGACTTCTTTTTTCCTCCATTTTACCTGACTGGATTGTATAAATATGGTTATTCTGTGCTATTGTGCTCATGAGCATATCCTTTATATTAATCAAACAGCTTGAGGTACCAAAACGAGCCTCTAACGTGGCAAAAGAACAAAAACTACCTGTATTCAAATCTCCGTAGATCATGTGCTAGGTAGGAGAACAAAAACAAGTTTTTAAAACTATTTCCTTACCCATAGAACTTATTTAATTTCAGCTCACCTAATAATCACTGAATTTCCCAATCATCTTTTCTTCACTTATGAACAGTGCTAACCTTTGACAAAGGAACTGGAATTTTACCCAACTCAAGCATTTTCTGTTTCTGTGTATCTGTGAGATTTCCTCAATTACCAATTTTAAAACTACTTATTGAGTCCATATTATCACTGAGTTCACTGAGTTGATAATATCCAATGGTAAAAATAACAGGTTTAGGTAATACACTAATCATAAAGATTTCCCCCAAAATTATATATTTATTTGTTAAAAATATTTTTATTGAATTTTTATCGATTTGTACAATACATCTTAAGAATATTTAGTTCCCCCTTCCCTATTTGCACTCTCCCACAGCCTAGCACGCGACTTCATGCATTTTGTCATCTATGTCAAGGTCCATCAAGTCAAGGCTGTGCACCCAGAT
>NW_008339517.1:4673446-4708653 GCF_000622305.1 Nannospalax galili
TAAATTAAAAAAGGAAAGGTTTATTCTGGCTCACAGTTCAAAGGTACAGTTCATCATGGCAGGGAAGGCATGGCAGCAGGAAAGTGAGGCAGTTGGTCAGATTCCACGAGAGAGAGAGAGAGATAGAGAGAGAGAGAGAGAGAGAGAGAGAGAGAGAGTTGCTCCTTGTCATATAGTTTACAGGCACTTGCATTTTACTTTTCGCAAGATAAACACATGTCTTACCATATCCCAAGTGCAACTGATATTCAAAGTTATGGTCCTCAAGCAATTGAATATTATTAAGATATCTAACACAAAGAGAGTAGTATTAGTGGTTTAACTCTTTGGCTTCTCTTAGTTGCTGTGTTCGCCAGTTTTCAAGTTCTGGAACTAAGTTATACAGAGAAAAATTTCTTATCCTGATCCTATTCTCTCTGGTACCTTTGCTGTCAATGCAATTCAGACACTACACAGATGTAGAATTTTTCCAGAACTCTCCAGATTGACTGCATCACCCTAAGTCTCTTTTTCCAGCACATCATGTGTATGTTTTCTTATTCAGAAAAAAATGTTGAAAGTGCAAATTTTCTGCTCAAAATATTCTATGTATGCCCTGCATCAATTACAAATGTTGGAACCTGAGAATGGATTCAAGTCCCTGAGTATTTTCTCACTTATGATGCTAATATTTACATATTCGAGACTTTCATTTCAGCCATATTCAAGCATTCATTTCATATACCGGCAAAGGAGCAAAGCAGATATTAATAGTATGTGTCCTTACTCTGTCACCTAGTAGACTGAAGTGTGATATTGCCGTTGACCAGTAGAAGATAACTGGAGGCTTAATGATGATCAAGTCCCTGAAGAGCTTACTCAGAAAAATGTAGTATTCTGTTATAATTTTGCAGAATATTGCTCTTTCAAACTTTTTATCTATTTATTTTAAGTGTATGAGTGTTTTCCTTGCATGTATGTATATACACCATGTGTGTGCAATGTCTACAGAGGCCAGAAGAGGGTGTCAGATATTCTGGAACTGGAATTTCAGATGATTGTTAGCCGCAATGTGGGTGCCGGGTACTAAGTCCAGGCCCTCTACAAGGGCAGCCCATGCTTGTATCCATGAGGCCATCTGTCCAGTCCTGTTACTCTCTTTAAAAATGATATTTGTTTATGTTTATTGTTTTTTGACAATCCACTAATAAGTTAACAGATAGGATTTTCAAATAAACAGAATTTTGTTTATGTTGATTCTGACTTAAATGTTTATCTTAAAACCTACCACACAGGATCTGAGTCCTAACAGTTACTTTACTGGGAAATATACAACCCCCAAACCAGCTTAAGAATTAATAACTTACAGCAGAAGGGGTAGAATGATTCTGTCAATGAAGTGCATCTACAATACCAAACAATCACTGAGAGAAGAAATAGGGTATTTACAGTTAAAAATCAGGAAGAATGCCAGGCGTAGGGGTGCACGCTTTTAATCCCAGCACTCAGGAGGTAGGGGCAGGTCAATCTCTGTGAGATGGAGTCCAGCTTGGTCTATAGAGTAACAGGCCAGTTGGAGCTATAAGGAGACCCTGTTTCAAACTGAAAAAACAAAAAACAGAAACAAAAGCAAAAATTAAGAGGAATTAAAGAAAATCAAGCAGTGACACATGACTATTGTTTGAAGAAAGCCCTTATTCCAGATAAGTCCTATTCATAGTATTTTCTTGACACATATAGGGTCTTTTGAAGTTCAAACCTTTCTCTCCTTGAAGCAGTTCAAATGTAGAAGACAAAATAAATCTAAAAGTGTTCAAGAAGAAAAGAGACAGACTGAAGAAATATTGTAGAATTAAGCATGGAAGGCCAGGGATGGGGAGAGATCTTCAGTTCTGCCATTTATCACACTGCCTTCCTTCCTTCCACACCGTAATTCTTTTCACTGAGTCCCAGAAATGACCTATCAGTTGAAGCATTCCTTTGTGAGAAGTCTCAGAGCCTCTTACCAACTCTACATCCTCCTCCTCAAAAAGGCTCACACAGCTAAACCTCCACAATAGGTAAGTTGCCCAGGGAAACTGGTGATGTATTGTAAACTCAGTTATCTGATGTAATTCCAAGGATACAACTGATTTGAAGAGAAACAGCCATGCAGTCCAAAGGTCAGTTGCCTTCGGTGGATCAGCAGCATCTGAGCTTTCCCTGACAGCGATGGCAGCAATAATCTAGTAAGATTCTCAATGATAGTGAGATTGAATATAAGGCATACAGAAAACTAAAAAAGTGGGGTTACGATAATATATATGATTCAGTGAGAAAGAGGGCAAAGGAAGGAATTAAAATATAAGACATGGTTTAAGCCATGAGCATGCAGGGGCCCTGAGTGCTCCAGAATGTTAAGAAAGACCTTGAGCATGGAGAAAACTGGGCGTGTTGTGATGCCAGAATAATGAACCTCACATGCCTGAGGTCAGTGAGTGAGTGCCGCACAGAAATCTGTGTGAAAGTCAGCCGTGGTGAGGCACTTTTGAAATCCCAGCACTTAAGACGTGGAGGCAGGGAAATCAGAAGTTCAAGGCTGCCTCTCTACAAAGCAAGCTTGAGGTTAGCCCAGGCTATATCAGGCTCTGTGTCAAAATGAAACAAAACATAAAACCTTGTATGAGAGCTATAATATATTTTAAATAAAACTTCAATTTTAAAATACTTTATTCTATTTGAATTATGACTGCCATTTTTCCATTTCACCTTGAGAAATGTTTGCAAAATGTCTGAATTAGCCTCGTTTCTCTTGTAGTCAACTAGATAACCATTTTACAAATGCCCACTCCTTCCCCTCCACTTCTGTGTGAGAAGTGTGTTTACAGCTGATATTTGAATTAAACGTAAATTTCTCCTACTGAAATGAAGGCGACGGTGATAGTACTCTGCTTCCAAGTCTAGCCAGTGGGAAGATTTAGTGTCCCTGCTTGCACCAGGATGTACAGCTCACCTCTGTGAGGAGAACAAAGTCTTTACCCTATCACTTGCTGACTCTGTGCTACAGCCCCAGAAGGGGAAAGTCCTACACATCTGAATTTGTATTTCATTCCTTTTTTATGCTGAGAATGGAACCTAGGGCCCCATGCATGCTAGGAGTGCTCTACCATTTACCTGTACCTCCAGACCCGGCAAACTTGGAGTTAACCCATAGCATCAGTTGGCACCTCAACTGACCCACAGACGATGCTTGACAGTTAATGCTTATCACTGTATGTCACTCAGATCGTTTAGTTCATTGCCATGCAGTAAAGATGATATATTGAACTTAACTTTTTAAAAAAATTACATATAGTCTTTCTTTAAGAAAAAAAAAACTAAATATAAACCAGAACAATATAATTTATGAATCCAGATGACCATAGTCACATGCTTTATTGAAAGAAATGTTATAAAAATTCTAACTCTCCAGCAAGTCCTGGTTTGTTCCTATTGCTGCATTTTCCTCTAATCATTTCTCTGTGTCAAATCTCTAAAATACTAGAGTATTTATCTCTTCTCACTGCCACGATTTAATTGATATGTACAATTATTGCTTCAATGCTATATAAAGAGACACCAATAATTAGAGAGGTGCATAAGTTAACAATAAACCTAGGAAAAAGAGCACTTTCCAGGGAGAAGACAAACACACAAGATATTCAACTTATAGACACAAATGGGTTATACTGACTCAGTTTTCCAAGTTTTGGTCCATGATTAGTTGACCTTATTGTTCAAGGATAGGTGAGATAGTACATCATGGCTTGGAACACATATGGAGCAAAATCTGTGACCTCACGGCTAAGACGTGAAACTCAGGCAATCTCATGTGTTATTCGAGGGCACGCTCACACTCAACAGTGACCACTAATGGTCGGTGTTGGTCTGGAGACAGCTTTTAATCCACAGGCCACTGGAGACAAACACAGGGTAACAGGGCACTTTCTCATCACAGCAAGATCCTGTTTCACTCTTGATGAGCTTTTTTCTTTCTTTCCTTTTAATTTTTCCCCATCATGTTGGTACCTCTCCTCAAAACATTCTTTCTCTTGGATATTTTCACACATGTAGAAAATCATTAAAAGGAGGTAGTAGCCTCACTGGTATCTTTATTTTTTTAATTTTCTGCTGATTTTTGTGATTTTCACACAACACAATTTAATGGTATTTAGACCCCTTCCCCATCTGGACATTTTCCATTGCCCCTGCCCAATTCAATGTGCTCCAGTATCTATAAAATACTTACTGCCTATAGAGTCTGATTTGTGTCCCCTCATGTCCTTCAGCATGGGTCTACCTGCTGGAGCCTGGTTAACCTACCAAAAGTCCTGTCCTTGTAAGAAACTGTCTCTCGCCCTCCCTGTAGCCATCAGTTGCCAAAACTTCTTAGGTTGGGTAAGGATTTCTTACCAAATTCCTCATGTCTATTCCAAGATTTTATCTGGTTTGAGACTTGAGCATTTTGTCACTATTGCTATGAGTTCATATGTGTAGCTGACGAGCTGTCTGGAAAATTCTGTTTCTTTGTGGTTATCTGTTACCTCTGGCTCTTATAATCCTTCCACCTCCTCATCTACAGTGATCCCAGAGCCTTGGGAAGAAGTTTGAAATAGTGTCCTATTAAGGAATGAGCACTCTGCAGGCTCTTGTTCTCTGCACATTGGCCAGTTGTGAACTTCTGTATTAATCAACATCTGCTGCATAACGGAACTTCTCTGGTGAGAGTTGTAAGATACATCCTGCATTCATCTTAGGTGTAGAGGTTGCATTGAAAATGTGTCACTTAGAGTTAAGCATTTCACAGACAATTATTTTTTGCATTTGAACAGTTGTGGAACTCTGTATCAGTTTCTATCTGTTGGAAAAAAAAGCTTCTTTGAGAAGTACACTTATCTGTAAATACAAGCATATATATTTTGAATACGGCCAGAAATTAGGTTCATCTAGGGATGTGGCAAATGTAGGTTTTTTTTGTAGGATTTATGACCTCTCCAGTCATGTGTGTTTAGCTATGTTTATATTACCACACATAAATTCCCTCCTATTGAGCTAGCCTTAATTCCAATTAGGCAGCTGTTGATTACCCCCAAGATAAAAGTACAAATATTGGAAATCAGTATGGAAAACTTTTAAAAATTAAAAACAAATCTACCATATGATCCTGTTCTGCCACTCTTTGGCATATACCCAAAAGTCTTATCCTACCACAGCAATACTTGTACAACTATGTTTTTTGTAGCTCTTTTCACAATAGCTAATAAATGGAAACTAACTTAAGTGTCCCTCAACTGATAAATGGTTAATGAAAACGTGGTACATTTACACAATGGAGTTCAACTCAGTCATAAAGAAAACAAAATCATGAAATCTGCAGGTAAATTGGTGGAACTAGGAACAGTTTTACTAGGTGAAGTAACACAGACCCAGAAAAACAGCATGTTCTATCTCATTTGTGGCTCTTAGCTCCAAGTCCGTATTTGTGAGTATATGTTCCTATGTAACTGCAGGTATAAGGAAAATGGAAAGGAGGTAAAAGGGAAGAAGGAGCTTGAGAGAGGGGGCTAGTGGGGGACAGGTTATATCAAGAGGGAAATGCTTTAATTGAAGAGGCAGTAGGGAGGGTTATATAGGGAGCGAGAGAGGAGAAATAAATAACAGATAGATGATAGATAGATATAGATAGATGATTGATAGATAGATAGATGATGATAGATAGATAAAGATATAGATAGATAGATGATAGATGATAGATAGATGATAGATAGATAGATGATAGATAGATAGATGATAGATAGATAGATAGATATAGACACAGATACAGATATAGATATATATGATATAGATGAAGGTGATATTAATATAGATATAAGATATAGATAGATATAGATATAGCCAGGCAGGAGAAATCTCCCTTGGAGTGGTTGGTTAGTACAGTCTAAGAGACTCTCAAATAACACAGGCTATTGCCATAGCCCTTGTTTGCCTCCCAGAAACTTGAAAGTAAGACCCAATTGCTTAAGACAGGACACAGGACTTGGAGCAATGAATCCAGAACTGACTGATCTGGAAGCCTCCTTCCTGAAGACTGTCTCTCACATTTAGAATTAAAATCATAATGGTAAGGAAAGTATATTTGCAAACATTCATGTCCATCTGTATAATGGAGACCAGCACAATTTTCTCCTTTCTTTTGCAGCTCTGAATCCCAGAAGCTATCACAGGAGAGGAGTATGATGTGGTATACATGTGAGAAGTGCAATATGGTCTCGTCTGTCAAAATGTTTGTCAAGGTTATTTCTAGTTCGTTGTGTAAATTGCATGAGTTTTGACTGAATTGTAGCCTGTAAGAGCTTGAACTTGACGTGAAAACACTGTCACTTTCTTCACTGCTTCATGAAATAAATGCTAAGAATAGGTAGTACAGGGGGTAGATAAGGCCATAATCATTGAGTTTTAAAGCATTCCTCAGAGGGGTGTGTGTGTGTGTGTGTGTGTGTGTGTGTGTGTGATGTATATATGTTGTGAATGTACAAATGTATATGTCTCTTCGTGCCCAACCTCAGTGTTTTTGTTAACGCTGATTGTGGCAGCTTTATAGTATTCTATGATTGTTTCACTGAGGGGTGGACAGACTTTCTGTGAGCTTTTTACTACGTTACATTATCATTCGGGATTTTTCAAAATCCAAATTCTCTGAGACGGACAGTGTATTTTGTTTTTTTGTTATAGGTCAACTTTCCTTACAGATAAACTCTGAAGCAATTCAGTATATAGAGCAATTTTGAGTGTTTTCTCATTTCTCTACAAGTTTAAATAGGATTGGGCAGAAAAAGTTGGGCACAAATGCTGAACTAGAAAGAGTCAAATTTGTCCTATGGTAAAATCTCAAGCTAAGACAGCTCTGCTGAATTACCCTAAATTAGCCCAAAGGAAACAAAATCTACCATGGATCTAAGCCTACCAATCAACGGGTGTGGAAGATCTGCAGAAGAAGGATTTGTTTTTGGCAAAATTTCCCCCACTTGAGCAAGTTGGTCTTCCCTGCTTGGAGCAATCCTCAAGGGAGACGTCACCACCAGCCATCAGTCACAACAGCATCTTCACCTGTTCTCATTAGTGCTTCTTTGATGAAGGGAAGAGCTTCCATGATATTTCCAGATTGGCAATAACAAAATTGCCCTGTTAGAGGCATAACTACATTTTAAAAGAATAAGAAGGGGGATAATGCATCAACGTTTAATATTTGCAGACCCACCAATATCAGGGCTAGGAAACTGTTTACATCTTAGAATGTCAAAGAATATCAGTTAGTTAATTATGCTGCAGGTGGCCGGATATAGCTAGAAGTAGATATTTGCAGATGCAAATTGGGAATTTTGAATGCATAAAGATAAATAACTAAGATGATTATTAAAGCACAGGGAAAAAAATAAAATGATATAAAAATGCAAACGTACAGTGACAGTCACATGAGGTACTTGGCTTGTGAACTTTGACCTCTGCCAGTCAAATGTCACCAGACTTCTTTCAGTGCTGTTGTCATAATGAGAAAGAGTTTCAGAGAACTGCCTCCATGCCCTGCAAAAGACATTCACTTACCCAGGTTTCAAGGTTAACACTATAAATTACTTTCACAGCAAGAGTCACCACCTATATGCAACGGGACTGAGGGGAGTGTCATGTGATACCAACACCACCACTTTTTATTGTTTCATTTCAGACTTAAACAAGTCCTGTTTTCTTTTTCTGTCAAGTTTTGTTAAGAAGAAAAATTAATTCTCCAAAAATAATGTCTCTAGAAAATGTATTGTCATCTGATCTAAACACCTTCGTATTTACCACCTAATCGCTGATCCTACATCACCCCTTACAGACAAGTTCGGGGCACGTGAGACATCTTCACCTTGACTCTCCTCTCATGGCCTCAAGCATTTCTGTTCATGACTGTCTCTATCTCTCCCACTCCCACTGAATGTTCTTCCCTCGCTTTCAAAGGCATTCTTACATGCAATCAGACCTTCACTCATTTATCTGTTCATTCACTGAAAGTGCTATCAGTATACTAAGGTTTTCTCTTTGGCATCAGAATCATAAAAGTGAACAAAATGTGACCCTCATTTGCATGTTGAGTGGGAAGCAAACTCGCTATCAAGATATCTAGCCTGGACTTTGGAGTTTCGTGAAGTGTACGTGTAACGAACTACAGAATGCACTGCAGTAGAAAGAGGAATGTATGTGAGGACTTCATGATAGCAAAAATATGGCAAATTCAAGGAATTCTGAAAGTCTCCACTTTTTTCTAACAGCAATGTTAGAAACCGCAAGAGAGGAGGAAGCAGGGACGAAGGGTCCTCACATCCTGGTACCTTTACAAAATAGACTAAAACAAACACTGCTTGTTATAAATCTCCCTTTGAATACATGGAACTGTTTGTTACGGTGTGTCAAAATCCTACCAGTATATTCTTTATAACACCAATTATATAAATTTTATAGAAAAGTAATACCCTGCACTCATATTGGATTTTATTCTGATTTGCTTGTAGGTAGTATGTCTGTTAAATCTGCACAGACATGTAGACATAATATATTCTAGTATTCTGTTAATTTTATGAAAGCATCTCAAAATTAAAAACCTTAAGTGCCTGGTTTTCTCATTGTGAAGTTAGACTTGATCTTGAAACAGATACAAGGCTACCTTTACTCCCTGTTGAAGTTGCTCATTATCAGTGATCATTTCACGCACGAGTAAACATCAGAGAGAAAGGTTGCAGAGCCTGGGCTCTGCAGGAAAGCTTCACCTTCAAAAGTTCAGGCTGTGTCTGAAGACGCAATTTGGAATGGTTCTTTGTTCAAGGCTTAGCATTCTGGGCACAGAACAATCCTGGACCTCTTTAAAGGAAATTCCTCTTTGTAGGAAATTCCAGGCAGTGTATAAGAAAGAAAATGAAAAGGGGACAGCGACGGGATTACATGGATTTACATAGATTCAGTGTTATTCCAAGGTCCAGAAAAGTTGTTCAGCAGCTTTTACCAGATATTTTGCACATTTTGGTGTTTTAGGAAGATTCTTCCAGAAATAATGTGGAAAATAGAGTGCAGGGCTGAGGAAGGAAGTAGTCATTATAGATAAGCAGTACCTGGGAAGGCTGTCAGATGAGGTTGCGAAGTCTGCGGTAGGTGACCTGTTTAATGTCTTATGTCCAGATCAAAACATGGGATCTCTGAGATATATCATGTCCAGAGTCTTGTGAGTTGTGACAGATCATTTTAATCATATCAATAGTTACGCATTCCATTTATTTTGCATTTTAGACATTCCCAGGAGACTGGCATAATAGAGGGGTAATCTGACTCAACATAAAATATATTGTCAAGTTTATTTTTCTCTTGGGTTTACAAGGTATTGAGTTAGTAAGCAACATGCCATTGAATTTGCACAGAAAACAGATTTTAAAAAATATTACTTATCCCTGCAGTTGAACATATCAAATTTTAAATAACAGATAATATTTTGTAATGGTTTCTCTCCTTGGCAATGTTGTGATCCATATATTTTTCATCTCTGTAATTAGTCTTTCATCTTAAACAGAGTGATAATTCATTGCATGATATTCAGGAGAAATTGTGTTGTTGTTGATAAGGCAAAACTTATCATAAGGAAAAAGGGGGAAAAGTCTAATTTGCTGGAAGAGGACAGAATATAAAAATAACATTATCCATTCAGTTGGATTGAAATCTTGGCAGCTGCTCCTCAAAAATGTTGCTGACATGGTTTATATTATATTAAAATTCAGAATTGCTGCATTTTCATCAGTTTCTCTCTCTGCAGCTGGCATATCAGGATGTCAGCATCTTGGGATTTTACAAGCTTCTGTACATCAAAACGATGCTCCTTCAAATGGACATTTTATATGCATATTAGTTAATTGATATGCTATGCTTTTTTAGAGTGTAAGCACATATTATGAAAGCTACAAAAGTCACAATGCTACAAGGTATAAATTATCAATGTGTTAGGTTCTTTAACCTCAATTTTCATAAGATTTGCTGAAAAATAAAATAGTTCATCTGGAATGATTTTCAAACACATATGTTTTTATATTTTCATAGTCATTGATTTTTTTCAATGAGGAAAATTGTTAGAAGATTGAATGATAGAGGAATCCAAAAAAGTTACATTATTATTAAAATGTGTATAAAGAAATTCCAATACTCAAAAAAATTTCAAATAAAGTATTTTCCATTTATAATACAATAATAACATGCAATGCTATTTTCATGGAATTATCCATCTCACATATTAAATGCGTATACCACTACTAATAATATAGTAAGCTTAGTTTGGAGAACGTTGTGTTTCAATGCCTTGTTACTGTATTTCCTGTGATGAATTCAGAGCTCTTTGGAAGCTATAATCAAGCCTACCAACTCAACAGTTTCATAAGGCTTTCAGTAATGTTAAAATATGTATGTCTACATGTGGACTCTGCAGATATTTATAAGCACTTATGTGCTTATGATGATAAAACTAAATTAACATATTCATATCGACTTTAGAGGATTTTTAAAAATTGGATTTGAGGCTAAATAAAGCTGAATTCCTTTTTGATAGAAAATGCCTGAGGCAATTTTGATTGTACCTGAAGAGCATAATAGATTAGTATTTGGATTTGAAGATAATAGTTCTGACTTTTCATAGTGTCCATTTAGAATGCACATGGAGAGGTCTAGAAACACAGGTGACCTGAATGCTACTTTCTGTGTAAGTGAAGCACAGGCTAGACACAGGCAGAATTCTCAGAACCAGAACTGTGATGAGAAACGTCTTACTGCTGTGCTTGGACACTTGCATCAAAGCGCTACCTCCTATCTTAAACACACTCCTACAGACAGAGTCGCACATCACTGACTCAACTTTGCACAATTACCTAAGGATGTGATGTATTAAACTGGCCTCTTTATTTACTGCATAAACCAGCAACTGCCTAATGACTTCAGAAAGAGCACATATCAGATATCCACAAGTACAGAGCAGAGCTAAAGATCAATTAGAAATGACAGGTGTAAATGCTAGTAGCTCCAAACCCATTCTCATCATGCATACACACAGCTTCTTGGAATCGAGATGCTGACTGAAACTTTGCTAAAGCTGAGATACTTTTTCCACCCTCAGTGAGACTGCAATAATTGCATTTCAATAGAATTAATATCATTAATTTATAATTATTGCTTTCCTTAGTTAGAAAATATGAACGTGGAAGTTTTGACCAATGAACAATCTCAAGAGGGAAATTAGAAACAGTGTGATCAATAGCAGTAAAGCATTCTGAATCTCTCCCAGGTTTTCATTAGCTGGAAGGAGAGCACATTTAAAGGAATGCTAACAAGTATTGATGTTTGAATTTGATTTATCAGTGTTATTTAAATGTATGTCTGACTGTGCTGAGTTTTTTTTTTTTTTTCACATTAAAGATTATTCAACGATATCTCCTGGGTTCAGACAACTTCTAAGCAAGATAAAGCACCCTGTGAATTAATTTATTTCAGAAAAACAAGCAAACGTAATTTGTGTCTTCTTTTCATTAAATTATCCTTTTGTGTATCGATTTAATGGGAACCAAAAACTTATTTACCTAAGGAAACAAAACACAGATGCAGCATTCTGTCATTCTGGGGACTCCTTTTCTGTGGGAAGTGTGCATACATATAAGGGATGCTGAGGATGTCCATCTGTGCATATATCTCTCTGTGCTCACAGTATCATACGTACTGTTTTGTAACAGAAAAGAAGTATTCAGTCTACTTCAATCACAGACCAAAAACCGTGGTCAGTTATCGCTTGCTACCTACCTAGTTTCATGTTGATTACATTCTACCTGAACACTAAGATGGTTGCGATAGTGTCATCAAATGAAATGGTACAGTTTGAGCAACCATTTGCAACCCAAACAACTGCAAAGACAAGGGACCACTTGAGAAAACCCCCTGAAATAACTAATTTTCCAACCTTTTAAATCACACCCAACTGCAATATTAGAGAATTTACAGCTGAGAAAAACAACATAGTGTGTAAGAACTGTTTCCTGGTTTGTGAGGTTTATGCATGTGCATATATATAGTTGTTATTCATCTGTTAATTTAAATCTGTAAGAAAAACATGCAAATTATTATTTACACAGGAAGTGTTTAGTCTTGTGTTTAGTCTGAAGAGGTGAATGATTATTAAATTTGGTCTCTTAAGAGCAGTTAATGTTCTGGTGATACCGTTGTGACTGAGCCTGTATGAGCTATCATTACTTGTTGAAAAACTAGCCTCTGTAATTAACTTGTAATATTATACATAGGGCTCCAGTTACAGCAAAATCCAATTTTCCATAGGCACACACCAGGCAACTTTGCTGAATATTAGATTTTAATGAGATTTATGACCTTATTCATAATTTATTCCTTAAGTTAGGAAAGTTTTGGTTAAAGTTCAAAGGCTTGTCTTCAAGCATGAAAATAAAATTCTCTACCCAGCTTGTCTTGAAGACATTTTGGAATGAATTCTGAAAACCTAAAAAGGACTTATTTGAATCCTAGAGCAATTCACCAAATCCATCCTGGCTTTGAAGGGGCAAATTCTGCTCTGACAATAGGAAATAATCTTTGTTTATTTGGGGTTTAATGCTGAGTGTTTGTGACTCTGGGCCTCAGTGGTTATCAGGAAGCCTGAATGCATGGCATGGTCTAGATCAGCAAATCTAAAATACACATGCAAAATCAGCTGTGGTTATTGTAAAGCTTCAGAAAACAGCTATGGAAGTGTGGATGGGATTTGCCACTCTAAATAAAGTAGTCAGGCTGGTTTCGCTCATGCCAGAACCAATGGTCCATTGGGTACCAAGCATGCAGCTTCCTCTGCAAGCAGCTTGTCATCCCCTCTTTATTGTTGCCCTGAAGAAACAAAGATTCCAAGTGGTGGGAAAATGCCATTCCTTAGATTACTGATTCTTACCTGAGATGGATTATGACAATCACCTAAGGGAATCTTTAAAGCTTTAGAGTCTCAGGTCTCAACCATACCAATAAAAATCAGAATTCCTGGGAATATTTGTAACTTTATGTATCTCTGCAAGGTGGATAAAAAAAGAGTATTCATGTCTCATGGCAAATAACTGGAAAGGCTAAAACTCATGGTAAGCTGACTAATCTTTGTGGAGGTATACTGGAGGGGCAGTTAGATCCCTTTAATAATCAGAGTCATCTCATTAGTGACATCTCAGAAGAAATAACTCCTCACAAGGGCCTTCCCAAACAAGGATGTCTCTAACTACTAATTCTCAAGCTATAATATTGTTCCATTCTATTTTTTAACCAAACTTGCTCTCACTACCTGAAACCAAATTGTGCACTTATTTCTGCATATTTCCTTACTAGACTATAACTCTCATGAAAGTAGGAACTCTCCCACGTGCCACCAGGCCTTCCAATTTAACATCCTGGAGTCGATATTTGTTAAATAAATTCAGCTTCAGTTGAAGCGGTATGCAGTTGCAGTGTCTGGATCAGGCTCGATGCATGGTACAGTCATGGACATTTTACTACCAGCTCACCAGTTTATTTTCCACATTCTTAAATACTTAGTGGCCTCCGTCTAGCTCACAGATTTTTTCTGTTATAAAGTGAAATGATTGCTTCATAATACTTAACCCGTTATGTGTCAAACTATCCAAGACTGAAAAAAAAATTTAGAAAGAGGAAAGGTTAACTTTAGCTCATGGCTTCCACTTGCTGACCTTTGTCTCCAATTTCTCTCTCTTGCTTTGGGCCAGGTACCACAGCAGGAGCAAGTGGCAGACAAAGCCCATGATCCTCAGGGTAGCTGCTAAGAAAAGAAGGAAGATCAAAGTCCAATATCCTTTTCAAGGGCACACCCTCAAGAACCTACCTTCCTTCTCTTAGGTCTCATTTCCTGCCTATCCCACCATATGGAGCTCAAAGGCTCTAGACCAAATCTTTAATACATGGCCTTGGGTGACTGTGAGGACTGCTCTTGTCTATCAAGACTGGACCTGGGATTAACTAAATTGTGAGGGACCTCTTGAGTAGATTTTGTGAAGCCGGAAGGCCCACTCTAAATGTGGATGGCACCTGATGGTGGCCCAGCTAAGACACAGAAGGAAACTTTTGCTTTGTCTTCTCTCACACTGGCGTTTACCTAGCCTGTTGCTGTGGTATTCCTTAGCTGATGTCAGAACCAACACCCTGAGGCTTTGCATATAGACTGAAGTCCAGCAACTACCCAGGAAACCTCTAGGCCTTCAGCGCCAAATTAGGACTACTGAGACATACAGTCTTACGAACTGAGCAACTACTAGAATCATGAAATCATGAAACACAGTTTGGAACGAGAGTGGGCTAGAATTCAGTGGCTCACTGTACAAAATTTTTGGCAAAAATCTTTATAAAACCAGTTGACCAGTGCAATTCATGTGTCATGATACAATTAATAATCTTTTGTGTCCTGATCCAGGGAGCTTTATCACCTTCCACCACATTCTACTTGATTGGCAGCTCAAGATGAAGCACTTCTCCATCATCAGGCGCCTTCATCTCTGAGTTTATCAGCTGTGTCCTGACCTAATACTTACCAGTGAAGCCAAATGTTGAGAGTGCCACCATATGCATTAGCTACCATGTGCCAGGCACACATTCATCCTCAGAAAACCAGTCTAAGTACTGTCATTCCCAATGAACGCATGGAGATATTAGATATCAGATAAATGAGATTCATCGGTCAAGTCATCACAGGTGATAATCAGAAGGACTGGAATTCCCAGCTGTCTTTTACAAGAAGGGAGTAGGAATCAGGGTGGAATCATTGCACTTCATGGGAGCAATGGTCTTCTCGCTTTGAAAAGGTAAGCACACTGGAGATTTTGTTTTTCTGGTCATTACTGTGGAATGCTCCCCATGTTCTAAGGTTGCATACCACATAGTTTAACTTTATAAAACATGAGTCTCCTAAAGAAAAGTATCTAAGAGGATATGGTAGAGGACTTGAAGCTCCTTTAAATTATATATGCATATTAATGCATATATTTGAACATATATACACATATATATTCAGTATTTTTAATATATTTATAGGCCACACATATGCTATATATGTATACTTATTATTGCATTTAATTTACAATACATTTTAAATTCCATAAGATAGATAATATGAGAAGTACAGCTCTATTCTTCTGGGAACTTAAGCTTATGAACCCAACTTTACTGAAAATATCTGGTATAAAGATGCATGGACAAGTGCTATAGCTGAGATGGGAACCCAAAGCCCTTGAAGTCATTTGGGATGGGCTCCAGAAGAAGTGATCCTATCTGCATCTGGAATTTGGAATAAGTGAAAATTAGTTTTTAAATATCCTCATAAACAAAAGCAGCATATGCAAAACCCATGGTTTACAAAAGGCTGCTGAGCTTGGAAAAGGGTAGATATAGTTTGTTGCTAGAAGAGAGGGTGCAAGTGGGTCATGCATAAAAATGGGAAAAAATGTAGACCTCCATCCATAGCATACTTATTTAAGTTAAATTAATCTCCAGTGAAAAGCTGGGAGGTGCTTTCTCCCCCACTGTCTGCTGCTTAACAACAGGGCAGTGCCACAACAAATACTTCGTGAATTCTGCAGCCATAAGTTTCTGTTACTCCACAGTTTTGAGAGCTGCTCATACCGCAACATTTTAGAACGTCTTAAAAGATTTTTGGGAAAACTTATTTTTCATATGTAAGGGCTTGACATTTCCCTTTCTGCTTTTTGCTTTCTACTTGCTGCTTTGTCCATATTTACCTGACTCACGAGTTTGAAGAATCAGTTTACATATGCTCATGAAAGAATACGAAGATTCAGAACACTTCTAAAAGGGAGCAACATCAAATTTCACTTTTCCCTAAAAGTTAAGAAGTCTGCAGCATATGAGGCTGAGGCCTCCACTATGTCTGAAGTGTAAGTGTCCTGAATGATGTGTGTCACAGACCAGGACTGCACACCATTCCTGAAATGAGCTTTCTATGCAATAAAACCCATGTTCTCACCTGTGAGATTTACAGAGGGCACATAAGCACATTAAGGGAATCTGAACTTCCTGGGGTGAGCTACATTTTTCTCTTCAACCTAAAATAATTTGCTTTGGTATTAAAAAAATTAAGCTTTTAATCATAGCTTTCATGCATTTTTTTTTTTTCCCTGAGTGAACTCAAGAAGGCTGATTAACCAGTCTGGACTGTGATTTCATTATCTACTCCAAATTAGAATATTATATTTCTTGCAAGAGTGTTAGGAAGACCAGCTGATAGATGTGAAGAGCCTAATGCAGTGTAAGTTAAAGAATAAGGAACTCAATTAATGGTAATTATGATGAGAATATATTGATGATAATGAGAGGGAGGGAGGAGCAAGGGAGACGAAGGAAGAGAACGGGAGCGGAGGAGTTGAGTGTTTTCCAGAGCAGTGCTGGGAAATGAGTTCTTGCTTTCATTAATCACTGTATAAATGACACTTCTGTCTTGGTTTTACTGTGCCATTCTTCCCAGGGATCTTGTCCTGAAAATTGAAATATGACATATTCCCCTTTGTTCTGGTCCCTCTCAGTAATATAACTCTCTCTAAATTCAGGAATCAGACCCCAATTCTTGGTTGGATGAAACTATTTGAAACATTTATCTCCTTGTTTTAAAGGCTTCCGTAAAGCATAAATTATTTATCAAACCATATACATATATTGAGTAGTTTTCTAGTTGTGTCTCAAAATGGGATATTTTTTATTGCTGCAGGAACTCTGTGGGCTACCAATGTGTGCGAAGCAGAGGGATTTGAATGGTGTGCACTTTTTGCCAGGGGAGTTAGTGTCTTTTCATTTTGTTGAGCTTAATCTTTGTTTCTTTAAATTCCTTACTCAAAGTTTTATGTTTTCCTTAATCAGGTATATTGTACACATATGTATATGTATTTGGTTTCATGTTATATGTACTGCAAATTCTTACTTGTTTAATGGTTAAAATGAATGTGAAGTGAAAGATGATCTGAAAATCAGAGTTAATGAGGTAGAGTGGCTCATCTGCAGAAAAATCAAGGTTACAGAAAATCCCCAAACATGCTGCCCTCATGAGGCCTTTTGGCAGCTGCTGGCCAATCTAATTTTGTTTTTCTTTTGAACCCCCCATCCATCGTTACATTTTTCAGTATTTTAAAATTTTATGTGTGTGTGTGTGTGTGGTGGTGTGCATGTGTGTGGTTTGTTCATATGTGCCTGCTGATTGTAGATATCTGGTGTTTCCTTGTACTGCTCTCCATGTTTACTTTCTGAGACAAGGTTTCTTTCTGAGCTTGTAACTCACTGATTTGGCTAGGCTGGCCGGCCAGTGAGCTGCAGGAATCCACCTGTCTCTGCCCTGAACAGCTCCAAGACTGGAGTTTCAGCCTTCATGCCCAGCTGTTTACCTGAGATCAGGGGATCTAAATTCATTCTCTCCTGCTTGCCCTTATGGGAACTTTACCAAATGAATCATCTCCCAAGCCCATGAACATGATTTCAATGTCTTTCCTGCCTCTGTACTTTGTTTTTTCAAGCATCATTGGGAAGAAAAGTTATCTTTCTATAATTATTTATATAGTTAATTAAATAGGCATTTAGTTAAGAGACATACAAAGTAAAACCACACACCCCTGACAAAAGTCTAAGATGCTGCTTCTGTTAACAGTGGAAAAACAGATAAACAGAGTAGATTTCTCTGCTGGTATTTTAGTTTTCTGAGTAACAATTAAAGCGACAGTGACAAGTTTTATTCAAATGTCAATTAAATCTGTGAAACTTGTTTGAAATTCTCATGCAGTTTCATTTTCTAATTTTCTTTATTTTACTCTTGATAGTTAAAATCCTATGATTTTAACTTAGAGATTTTGGAAAATAAAGCTTATGTATGTGTAAATGCACTTGTAACGTTACCACCTGGAGGTGATCGCTGTAAAACCTCGTTTACATTTCAGATGTATGGTGGGTTTTTTTTGGTTTTTTTTTTTCTTTTCATTTTTGACAAGCAGAGTACAATTCATAAAAATCAGCTACAATAAAAGCAAAACCATAAAACTCTTGAGGACTCCCTGTACTTTCATGGCCACAGCTAATGGGGCAGGCATGGTGAGAGAATAGGGAATAGATTATCCAACACAGTACACCATCCAGCCTAAACAGCTCGGTTTATGACTCCCCCTGTGATCACTTCAACTCTTATGGAAATTTCTCTGCCCCAAAGCTCCATTTTAGTATATTACATAATTGTCTTCCTGCTGAAGGAACCGTCCTTTTCCAGCAATACAAATCCATGATACACGGAGCTCAGATTGGTGGAAGGATTTAGGGAGACCCCCATGGTATTCTATGCAGACATGATGAGAATTGATGTCCCACAGGCATGGAGCAGCACTTAGAAATGACTAGTCCAGAAGCCATTTTGTGACACATTCCATCTATGAGCCAACAGTGATGGTCCAGTGGTACTCATGAGAAACAGCAGCTCAGTGTTTGAGGTAGGGTGCAGGGAGAATCCTCTCATCAGAGATGCTGAGTGACTCATTTCCCTTTGAATTTGATACCTGCAAGTTTTAGGAAAACAGGGATCCTTTTCACATTTCCTTGACAGTTTGTCAGAAACACTCCTTCACGGAAACAGGCAAAAATGGGTGGATTTCAGCAACACTACATAAATCTCTGACCTCATAAAATAATAAATTAGCCAGGAAAATAGTAGCTCTCTAATGCTGTTTACTGATTAACTTCTGAGTCATTGTCCCTGGATGACTTATTCGTCCTTGAACTCTCTAGTTCTCTGCAAACCTGGAGGATGACTGAATGCAGACATCACAAAAGTTAGTAAACACAGGCTTAGATGGCTCTCTTCTGGTGTTCTGGGACTTCTGGAACCTAAGTTGGGCCCTCTTGCTGCATTGGGTTTGTATGGGGGTATGTATGTGAGTCTATACATTTTGTTTTTTACTATGGAATATATATGTGTGTGTGTGTATATATACATATATATATATATCTCATAGTGTAATGCACATACGTGCCATATATATGTGTATCACACACAGAGACATATATGAAATTACACGAAGAACTTACAATGAAGCCTCCCTCTTACGACAAACCAGAATCTTGGTTAATAAGTAGAAAGTTCTTGAAGTACCTGTATGATATATTATATGTGAAAACATTTTTACAGAAGTAGTTCTCGATTCGCATGTCCTTGAAAGACCTCTGTGGATGTGTGAGTTAAGAACTATAGTCATAATGAAATTAAGGCATTAGTCTCACTTTTGAGAATATTGTATTAACACTTGCATTAATGCCACAAAAGGAATTGTAGCACTGCAGGGGCCTTAGCATGAACCAAGGATTTTAACATTAAACTATACTGATGATGTTCATTGCATTTTTCACCTTCCTGCACTTACAGTTGAACGATCTAGTGTCACCTAAGAATAGCACTTGACACATATTTTTTAATAGACTGAATGGTATCCAAAACACCTATACTACATCTTGAGTTATATCTGCCCCAGGGGAAATCTATTGTCCAATTCTATACAAGATTTACTAGTTGCCTTTTGCATAGAACTCTCTTTCCACTTTAAATAATGATTAACAAATTGTGAAGTTACAAAACTCAGTTTTCCCAAACCATCCCAGCTTTGAACACGAATTACAAATTCATGGGTTGCCACAGACAACCCTTATAATCAATCATTTCCAGAAGGACTCACAGACCTAGGTGAAGGGTTAGCTGTTATACACACAGTTATGACTCCTGAGCACTCCTGTTTCCATGAAGAGCATCATTCATGACATTGATGTATATAGTAACATGCAGGGGATACTTCCAAACATGAAGCTCACCTTAGCCTTAATTTTCAGTCTTGATGAGTGAGTGGAGAAGATTGTGAAGACTTGGTTGGCTATCCTTAATCTATATTCTTTCTAAATGCTAAGCTGAAATAGCTGAACCCTAAACTTTCTCACATCATTTTTGCTGTACAATGTTCTCTCATCCTAATATGTTGTTATTATCTGGTATCATACAAGGCTCCAAGGTTAACAGTTTCCTATCTGGCGTGACAGTTCAGTAACTTAATGATTAATCCCAGAGACTGAGGATGTAGGTCAGACTTCTTTGGGGCAAGGTTAGATTCTTTACTATACACAAACAAATTATGGTTAATTAGCATGGAAATATACCAGATACTTTCTCTAAAAGGAATAATATGAACTTGTCATTTCAAACTAAGGCTCAGGAATCATTGGTGAAGAGGTATGGAAAGAGTGAGTGCAAGAGATAGAGGTGGTGAATGACCACAAGGATATAGAGTTTTCCAGACAGCTGAGCAGTTATTCATATGAACTCACAGCAATGGTGATACCACACACCAGTCCCATATAAGCTCAAGTCAGATGTAGGGAAGTGGATAAGAAATGTAAATGCTACCTGAGGATCTACTGGCCATGAGTATTTACTGGAAGTGAAAGAGTCTGTCTCATTTAAAGATAAGATTTTTGGTAGGTTGACAGGCTCCTGTGGATGAATCCACACAGAACACAGAAGGACATGTGGGGAAAAAAGTTTGACTTGACTCTGTAATTGTCTCTTTCTTTCTCTCTCTCTCTCTCTCTCTCTCTCTCTCTCTCTCTCTCTCTCTCTCCATATATGTACATAAATAGAGAGATACAGGGTAAAAGAAATGGGATACAGGTAGTATAGGGTTGCAAATAGGGGAGGGGATCTAAATACAATCAAAATATATTGTATAAAATTCACAAGCATTCAATTAAAAATTAGTTATAAAAGACTAAAAACTGAAAAGCTAAATGTTACTAAAGAAATCTTTAGTAACTTGAGAAAATATTAATTTATTTACTCATTAGTTTTATGTGTATGAGTGTTTTGCCAGCATGTATTTAAGTGTACCATGTGCTTGCAATTTCCACAGAGGCCAGAAGAGTACACCAGATCCTTTGATACTGAAGTTTCAGGTGGTTGCTATCCACCATGTGTGTGCCTGGAACCCAACCCAGGTCCTCTGCAGGAGCAGCCATTCTTCTAAACCACCGAGCCATTCTCCAGTCCCCAAAACAGCCCACTTCCGTGTAAACACATGAGATTATGGAAAATGTGTACCTACTGCAAAATTTGACAGATTCTCAATATTTAGAGAATTTTCTGAAAAGATCAAAAGTAATATGAACAACTATTTAAAAATATTCTCAGATGTAAAATATAAACAAAGGAAATATTTTCCAAATGACTAATATGTAATATTATAAAACCATATAACAGTAAAACATACATTCAATGGGCACGACAGCCTAATAAATCTTAAGAAAACAAAGGAAGTTCACTGATCTAATTAGATTCTAATTTATATCTAACATTTAAAAAAACTATCAGGCAGCAAGTTTTAGTTATTATCACCATTCTAGTTTGTTTCTCCATTTCTGTAACAAAATGCTCTGACCAGTACCAACTTGGGGAGGAAAAGGTTTATTTGGCTTACATCTCCTAGGTCACAGCTCATCACTGAGGGAACCCAAGGTAGGAACTCAGGACAGGAACCTGGGGGCAGGAGCTGAACCACAGGCCTTGGAGGAACACTGCTTACTACCTTGCTCCCAAGCCCATGTTCAATCTGCTATTTATACAACACAGGCCCACCTGCCCAGGGGTGGCACTACCCACAGTGGGCTGGGCCCTTGTACATCACTCAGCAATCAAGAAAATGCCCCACAGACATGGCCACAGGCCAGTCGAGTGGAGGCAATTCCCCAGTTGAGGCTCCCTCAACCCAGGTGAGTCAAGTTGACAAAACTAAAGCTATGTAGTACAGACACTATACACATAATACCGAAAATACTTTCTCTCCCTCCCTGCTTTCCTCTCTCTGTATACATGTGTGTTTGTATATGTGTGTGTGTATGTGCATATTATACAAACACTCCATGAACAATTAAGACATACTCAATATGTCATGTTCACCAATTGAGGCTCCCTCTACCCAGGTGTGTCAGGTTGATAACTAAGCTATCCAGCACAATCAGGAGTCCCCATAATTATCCAATAAGATACCGTTGTTTCTTTTCTTAATATTTATCGCCTTGAGATTCTGTTTATATGTTATCACTAAAATAATATGCTTCATAGACTGAATACAAATATAAACAATATCTGGATCTGTCCTACTAAACCAAAAAATTAAAGGTAATTACTAAACTGTATGTTAAAACTTATCAGGAACTGTTTTGTGAAACAATATTTTCCTCAAATATGTCATTTTCATTAACATCAAATTAATAAATTAATACATAAACATGTTTTTAAATTTCTCAGTTTTAATTCCATTACAATAAATCATGACAGCTATAAGACACATTTGTAAATGTTTTTGAGGTCTCAGTAATTGTATAATTAGAAAATGGTCCTGAGGCTAAAAACTGTGAAAATATCTAGTTAGAGAAAATTATTTCTTACTGGGTCTTATGACCTTAGTCAATATAATCTTTTTTTTGAAACACCTGCATTTTTTAGCCAAATCTGGGCAAATGCCTATTTTACCAATAAAGTTTTATTGGAACTTGTACATTTCCAACTGTTTAAATATTATTCATAGCTGCTTGCAGATGACAATTGCTAAATTAAATACGTCCAGCAAACGTGAGCAATTACAACTTACTATATATGTACACATGTGCATGCGTGCTTGTACACACACCCTACCAGACAGAATTCAGGGCCTGGAATTTTTACTAGCTAGGTTTTACAGAAAAATATTTGCCAGTTTTTGATTCTGTGAGACGTGAAATCACCTTTTGGTCTTGAAGAGAATTCCCCTAAACTGAAGAGTTCATTTAAAGAGGAAAAAGGGAGGGAAGCAAATAGCATCCTGTAGTAGGAATTAGTATTTCTGTAACCTTTGTTTTGTTGCACGCGTGAGAGTCTGTGTATGTGCGTCTGTTGGGGTTGATGTTATAAGTTTTGTTTTGTCTTTCACTCTAACACAGTAACATTTGAAATCAGTCGATATACAGGGCAAGCCATGTACAATTATGATTCTCAAAAATATATTGTTAACATTGTAAATGATCTTAGGTTCTCCAAGGCAGTAACCGGTGTCACATAAATCCAAAATAGATAAATTGACACATTTATATCAGTCTTATTAAAGACAGTCAAAGAAATTCATGACAAAACAACTCCAACAGTTTTTATAGAATGTAAATTACCCCTTGGCTATGTTTCATAGCCTATTATTTTAAGAAGTCTGTTAACGTCATTTTCTCTACAAGTCACTGTAGATATGAAATTTATTATTTCTTAACCTGAAATTAGTCTATCACATGATATTATATGTACATTGTTAATATAAAA
This sequence comes from Nannospalax galili, assembly GCF_000622305.1. Lineage (NCBI taxonomy): Eukaryota > Metazoa > Chordata > Mammalia > Rodentia > Spalacidae > Nannospalax > Nannospalax galili. The sequence goes on from NW_008339517.1 coordinate 4,696,911, forward strand.
TGATGTAAGAAATTAAGTATTTTTTAACATTCTTCATTGAAGTTTAATAAGTGCACATCATATATACCTTAAAAGGACATAAAACCATGAATATCTGAGAACTGAACATACTCATGCAGTTAGAGTGTAGCTATTTCACAGCACATGCTGGAATGCATGAGAACTGAATAATTTCTTGTAGTTGGTATGTTCAGACTCTCAAATCATTTCCACAACTGTACATTGGAAACTTCTGCTGCCAAGGGTGCTAGGTGTTTTCCTTGTGCTTTTCTATCTGTTCCATAATTAAAGGAAGAATGCTTTTCTTGAATATGTTATCTGAGGAAAGATATCTGGCATTTTTATACTTAAGGAAGTCATCTGGACCAAGACAATAATTTGATGGTACTTTACTACATTATTTTGAAGTGCATTGTACTCTTGACTCTGCAGTAACACTTTGGACAAATTCCCCAGCTGGCAAGTTAATGCCCTGTCAATAAAGTTCCAGTTATGTTATAAAACCCCTTAATCACATAGGCATAGTACACATATCTGTTATCCTGCTACCAGTGATTACCACCAATATGGATTCCCAACATTCCCTTTGTTGAATATTGGAACATACATATAATTTCTGTACAGTTTGTATCACCTGGAAAAGTCTGTGTGTATATGGGCCTGTACATCTTTGTTTGTATGCAGGTGACTGTGTAGGGAAGTGGGAGCATGTGTGTGTACACACATGGGGAGGTCAGCGGACAGCATTGACTGTCATCCTACACTGCAGGTGCTATCCACAAGCCTGTCTTTTAAAATGTAATTTTCAGCCATGTGTGTTGGCACATGCCTTAATCCTAAAACTCAGGAGGCAGAGGTAGGAAGATCTCTGTGAAATCGAGACCAGTCTGCTCTACATAGCAAGTTCTAGGCTAGATGGGGACTACAGGGAAAACATTTCTCAAAAAAAAAGTAAAAGAAAAAAAGAAAAGAGTGCCAATTTCACCACATGGCTCAGAGCACACTGGAATCATGCTTTATGTTCTAACTAATTTATTTGCGATGTAGATTTGGAAATCTATTCTACAGTAAATTTGTGCCAAACCTGTTATTATTTTAGTTATTACTTTAAAAAGCAGACATTATCATTCATGTATTCACTAAGCATTATTATCTTATTCCTTGAAAACAGAAACACATATGACTCAGGCAGACGACCTATAGAGATTTTAACTTTTCTCATTTTCCCTGTAGCTAAGAGACCCCATGGGGCCAGCGTTTATGAATGATATGTAAGAAGAAATCAACTGTGCTCTCTGGAAAGCCATCTTCGTTTCTTAAAGCAGGAAAACATACAGCTGACACCACTATATGCTTTAAGGTTTTTAGCTTTGAACATGAACTTCAACAGTCATATTATGACTGTGAAGTAAAATGTAAGGGAAAATCGAGAAAATCAGAATTGCCAGCCCATCCATCAATGAACCACTCAAACTGCTTTTAGACATTGTGTACCAGCAGACTCCTTGTGAAGTTAGAAAAAGAAATGACTCTTTGTTTAACCACATGTAAGAGAAATTTACTTCAGCATTTGAAAATGCTCCTAATTGAACCATAAGGCTTACACGAGGTGACTATGAACAACTACAAGCTTGTTGTCTCAGTATATATAATCTTTCCATCAATCCTTTAAGTGCTAAGTGGACAGAAAATGAAAGAGAATAAAGACCTACAAAAGAGTGAAAAGGCACAAATAGAAGTCAGGAAAGATGCTCAATTATTTGGCACAAGACCTTGAAAGTGACTTTAGAAGCTGAAGATAATGAGGCATGAGAGAACTGAGTGCCCCAGCATCTGCGAGGAAGCAGGCAGCCACGGCTGGCCTAGGAGTCCTGCTTAGTTCATGGGCTGGATTGAAAATACACTATCATGATGTTTACAGAAACTCAAAAAATACCTTCACAGTTGAAAACGCGAGTTAACTTGTCATCACAGCCATCTGAACCACACTAGACAAGCTGACTGCATTGACATACCTGATATGCAGAACCAGCATCACCCATCTTCTGCTGTAGACAAAACTCCATACAAGAGAAATCCAATCACTGATCTACAAACATGCATCTTCCTACTTTCTTAGGAAATATACTGTCTATTTAGCTTAACATAATTTCCTCTTATATAGTTAATTTTTCACTTGTTCTTGGGCTTGAAATATGCCTTTGCTAAATTATTCCTCTCTGATGTCTGTTAGGGAAGAATATAAATTTCATGTGTTCCATTGGACCTAGGCTGAAGAAAGCAGATATATTTGGGATACTTGAAAGTTCAAGCTCTGCTCACTTTACTTTCCTAATTTTATCATGTTTTATACCACAAAACAAGTTAATTCTAGTAAAAGTCTATTGTCCTGTCTCTGAGCCCTGAGTGTCTAAAGTAATTTTACAGATAAAGCCTATTCTAAACAAATACACTATTGGATAGTGATCAGCCAAGGTCATAATATCATTTTCCTGTAGAACTGAACCATGAGCCACACAGAGAGATATGGGATGTCTGCAGAGACTTGATTATATGGAAGTCATAGCACTAGCTATAAGGAAGTATGAGCCAAGAGTAACCATGTGATAATCATGATGGGAAAGATGTAACAATACTACATCAATATTTCTAGTTAATATTAATGATATTAATAGTAAAGCTGTAGTAATTTTGCATATTTGAGAGATACACTCATGAACAACTATATTGTTAGTTAATCTCTATCATGTATCTATGAAGTATACACATTATCTCCATGTATGTATGAAGTATATATATTATGTCCACATATCTATGAAAGATACATATTATCTCCACACATCTATGAAGTATGCATATTATCTCCACATGTCTATGAAGTAAGCATATTATCTCTGCATTCCAAGTTTACAACAGTGCAATACAAATTTGGGCAGATTTATATTCTCTTACAATTTAAAAATGAGGTTACCTGCCCTAGGCCTGCAGAAAGACTGACAATATCAACATCAATCATGACTGGGCGGGAGTTCGTGGGGCCTTGCACTTCCTGCTGAACTATTGGCTCCTCTAATGTTCTGGAAGTTTGGGAGTCATTATCTTCAGTTGAACACCCATTGGTGAGCTCGCCAAGATCACCAATGGATAAGTCTAAACCATTTGTCATACAGATCAGCAGTGGTTAAACTCAGGGTGTCACAAAACAAAACAAAAAGAAATGAATGTGGGAAAGGGATTTGTAAGGAGAGGGGCTGATGGGTAGAGGAAGATAGAAGAGGGGTAAGTTTGAGTCATTAGAAGATGCATTATATGCAGATACAAAAATGTCAAACGACAAATCTTATCTTATAAAAAACAATATTTGGAGCCCGGCATGGTGGCACATACCTTTAGTTCCAGCACTCTAGAGGCAGAGGCAGGGTGATCTCTGTGAGTTCAAGGCCAGCCTGATCTACATAGCAAGTTCCAGGCCAGCTGGGGCTACAGGGAGACATTGTCTCAAAACACCAAAACAAAATGTATTTGAAAACTGGATATATACAAGAATTTGGAACATGAGTAGTCAAAATCCAGGATTTCTGGATGCCTCAGAATTGCCTCTCATGGAGACATGTCAATAGGCAAATGATGCTCTCCTGTTGACCTTGAGGTCAACAATTTTTTGTTGTTGCTTCACCATTTGGCCCTTGGACCCTTAAAATAAGCCCTATATAACTCCCTCTGGCCTTGAAACATAAAAAAGAGCAACATATTCATGAGATTTTTGAATATGCCGTGGTGCAGACAAGAGCCTTTAGTGTAGGAAAATCATCTGAAATAGCTGATGTTTGGCCTGGCTTGGTAACCGAAGAATGAGCTTTCCAACAGTGTCTGAATGCTGTGCTAGTAGATACAGAGGCCTAAGAGCCTACCTTTGGCCTGGATTTGGCACCAGTCCTTAATGAAGTTGTTTTTCTTTTTTAATTGAATTCAACCAAACTCGAATGTTTGAAAACATATTGATAAGTGTTGGTAAAGACTGTGACGTTCTTTCTATGGAAACCTGTTCTTTTTCTTCTCTTTTCTTTTTGCTAGATCACATTGAAATTACTCCCTATGTTGCAAAATGAATGTTTCACTCACAGGACAAATGGAAAGTGGTAAAATGTTCATCAAACCATTGGTTTGAGGGTGTTTCTTTTTTTTCTTTGTGCATTAGCTACATGTTATCAATATCCTTTTTTTTTTTTCCTTGCAGGGACCGATCTTACAAATCACTCCTCAGTTTCCAAGAAATATTATAGTGAACAGCGCTGTTGGGAAGATTATTGCCTCAAGGGACTACTTATTGTCAACTAGCTTTGGAGAAGCTGAAATAACATTGTTTCACTCAACTAAAATCACCTTTAGTATCATATTTTTGAAAATATAAATGTGAACAGTAGAATAAGAAAGTTTTCTTATTTTATCATTATTAACTTTTTAAAATTTGATGTACACTCATCCACATCCTTATTCAAGTCTGGGACATGAGTCCCTAGTTCAGGGATAATTTAGTTTTCTTACCCTTTAAGTTAATTCATGTTGTCTTACATACAAATGAATGAAATAACAGAAATAATGTATCAGTTGATGTGTTCTCGCATTTGTGAGCACTCACACACAATTTTTAAATCATCAGCACTAAAAGCAAGTCTACATAAGGACATTCAGGCTCAGCTTTTAATGGGAGGTCAACAAATATTTTCAGCCTCTGTAGCCAGACAGTCAACAAGGCTGTATACAACTTCTTACTTAATTACCAGCAATTCTTTGAGAGAGAGATTTAATTCATTTTACAAATAAGAAAAAATGGTATCCTCCAAGGTCTACCAAGTCCCAGGGAACTGTGGAACAGTTTTCAAAATGTCCTATAAACTGTGGTGAGTCACCTGTCCTCTTGTTCAGGGAGGCCATGGAGACCCTACCAGATGGACTTGAACCAGTGTCCAGTCTACAAACAGGAGGGTCAACACAGAGAAAACATTTTCTCCATGCTTCCAAGTGAAGCCAGCCACAGTCGAGTAGGACCTTTGACTTATCTTCACATAGATGGAACTGATAAAAGAAAGGAGCCAGGGGCTCCTCCCAAGCCCAGACCCCTGAGGAACAGATCCTCAAAAGATCTTAAGAGTAAAAATAAATTGGTTTATTTGGGCCAACTGTATGGTCTTATACACCCAAAAGGAAAGTATAACCAAAAAGTAAAGTGATCAGTATATTACTTTATGAGTTCAAGAGATTACACTTCCCAGACATTAGGCTTAATTTCATATAAAAAGTCATTTAGAAAATTATTTCTCACTGCTGATTTTGTTTCTAATCAGAGGGTACTGCTCAGATGTAAGACTTCAATACTGTAGTGCCCACCTGTAGCTAAGGGAGTTAACGCACTATTGTTCTAAAATGATGGCATTTGTTTTCTCCCCCTATCCAGAAGCCTTTGCAAAGGAACTGACATTGATTCTAAACACTCTAACAGCTATCAAAGTGGCTGAAAACAAATCCTGAATCCATCATCTTTCAAGTCCAGCCTTGGCAGACAAAAGGAAAATGAGGAGGAACCCAATAGAGGGATGCTTTTGGAAGTTCTCGTCAAGAAATTCCAATGGACTCTGATATGACCATGTAAAATTTGCCCCGTTCTGACTTTATACTGGTCCCCTGTCTAAAAGTTGTAATGTAACTACTCTTGCCTTTACTTCTCCTTCACACCTCCTAGGCACCAGTCAAGGACTTTCTTTCCCCCCTACAGTTAAGAGTTATGCAATTTGGGAGTCTTTTAGATAGACCCACTGAAGGGGTACCCCAATTGCCTCACCTTGCATCCCTGTACAGCATGGAAGAAGCCAGAGGGGTCTGCATCCCAATTCCCCACTGGCAATTGGGTATCCTGTTCAGAGGATGATGTGATAAGAATTGGAGTTAGGAATTGGCTAGGCAGTTGAGGTAAAAATATCCCAAAGAAAAGTAGCCAGTTTCTTTGCTAAAAGTCAAAACGTCCTTGAGCTGCTTAGCAACATACTCTTCTCCAAAGGCCAAAAATGTCAAAAGTATTTGAGAGTTCTTATCTAATCCCTAAAAGATTCTAGGGTTACCTCTTCAGAGGGGGGAATGTAAGAGTAGCAAAAAGCCCCATAAAAAAAAGAAAGAGTACACAAAGTTGTCAGGAAAAAGTGATGGGGAGATATGGGAGGAGTTGGAGGGGAGGGAGTAGATGTGGATTTGATCAAAACACCTTATATGCACATACGAAATTCTTAATACTGTTTTTAAAGTTAAAAAAAAGTTAAAAAGAAGATCCTGGGAATGGAAAGGTACAGGGGGTAAAGTGAGATGAGAGAAAAGGGAACACCAACAAAAACAAAGCAGATTGAAAACTCTGTAATGAGACATGATACTTAGTATGCTAATTAAAAATTAAAATAAAAAATAGAGGGTCAGGGTTGGGGTTAAGGTGAAAATAAATTTAAAAAAGAAAATGAAACAAAGACTAAAGATACAAAGATCTTTAAAAAGTTAAAATATTTTAAATTTATAAAACATTTTTGTTTTGCTTTGGAGTCCAAGGTAAAGTACAGCATGCATGGCAAAGCAGGAGACCTGGAAGGGGCATAGGAGTACAGGGGTGGAGAACAGGACCATTCTTATGGTTAGAGCGGAATAGAGGAAGAGGAGACTGGCCTGGTAGGCTGTGAAAACATTCTGCCAGCTCCCAGCACCCTGCCTGTGTGTCACCTTGCAGGCGTGCACCTCTTTGTGCTCTAACACTGCTGACCTTCATGTGGTCTGCTTTGAGAGGACACTTTTGCAACCAGAACACTCATACTCATTAGCAATGATAAGATGGGAGCATGGTCCCATGTAGGGATGTAGAAAGGGTATCATTCAGGTGTTTGGGTAGGACTAAATAGCTATTAAAAATTACAAATATAAGCTCCTTAGTATCAGTTTTCTCAGTATATCCTGAGAACATGGATACATACCTACTGCATGATCCATGAGAGATGCTCAGATATTCATTGACAAATCTATATCAATAGTTACCATATTAATTCCTGTTAAAAATCTTGCATATTACATAAAGTAGTACCAAAATGTCTCAGTAAATTTCTAGCCAGCCTGTGCTGGAATAGGTCATCCCCCTCCTAGGGTTGGATGTGGAAGAGAGATACCTTGCATTAGCTTTACTCCACAAATTCATATATGTAGACCTGGTGTAAAGTCAGAAAAATGTAAATGGCTACAAATAAATGGTCAATATTCCTTACAGTGAAATAAAAATTTTTTGGTTAAAAAATTAAGAAAAATGGTAATGGGAATTACTCCAAAAAACCCACGAGGAATAAATAATCATGAATAGAATTTGAGTTCAGGTCTGTGCAAGTCTATTTTCAACTAATGCACTGTGTATGTATAAAAAATACAGAGATATAGAGATTTTTATATAAAATCCAAATTAACTCTACTCACTGCTGACTTCTGAGTGACATAATCTATATTTGGGGCTGAAGAGATGCCTCAGTGGTTAAAAGCACTAGCTGCTGTTTCAGAGGACCCAGGGTCCATTCCCAGCATCCACATTACAGCTAACAACTGTCATGGATAGAACCAAGTGTTTCTTTACTTTCCCTAAAATCATAAGGCAGTCACTTTCGACTGAAATTCACCTTTTAACAAAGTTCAAGAATAACACATATCACTTGCTTCCCAAATTATTTCAGTAACATTAGAGTAATCTTAAAATCTGTACTTGGGTACATTCGACAGAACAATACCCATCTGAATCTCAAATGGAGGCAACTGTATTGAAATGCAAGGCCAGTTGACGATGATGGCCGGAATATGGTAGCTTCCCAAATAGAATGTATGCTTTTGCTTTGGATTCCTGATCTCAGAATTATTGTGAAATTTCTCTCAATAAGAATTTCATATCTTTTCATTTATGTTTGCTTTATTTTTAAAGTTAATTTGTTTCCTTTGGTTTTTAGAGACAAGAACTATCTGTAACCTCAGCTGGCCTGGAACTAACTACATAGGCCAGGCTGGACTTGATCTCACAGAGATATACCTGCCTCTGTCTCTAGAGTGCTGGGATTAAAGCTGTGCACCCCCATACTTAGCCCCTAAACTTACATTTTTATAGTTATTGTGAAACTTTATGCAAATGTGCCTTCAAACATCATTTTTAAAAGTGTGTTTCAAGAGTAAACTTGGATATTTTTGTGTCTTTTACATTTCTTTTTTTCCTGTAAAGATGGCAATACCTCATTGTCTTGAATGCACAAATGCACTCATACTTTAAAATGTGAAAGTAAAAATTTGCATTATAATGAAATGAATAACTGTCCTGTGTCTTATTCTAAATCACAAAGTTCAAGTATCCTACCTTCAGGGGTGAGAAGTCAAATGTTCAATTAAAGATAAAGAGCGGAGGAAAAAAATCATAAAATTTAAACCTTTTATTATAATTTTAAAAATAGGTCTCGCTCATATTTTCTTATTTCTACATTGTCTTCATCTATGTAAGCCTATGACATAAATTTTAATGCATGATTTATGGTTGCAAATTCATTTTTTTCAATCTCATTTATTATAGGGTGTCACATTTTATCATGCTAGTATTTAATCATCTTCTGTCTGCATATTAATGGTTACAAATATGATACCTGTATAGACCCAAGAAGCCAGGAGTTTAGCTGTCTCCAACTGTAACGGTTGAGTGCCTTGAAAAGTGGGATTGGAAAAAAACAACCTACAAAACTTCAGAAGTCTGCACATGCATATGCATTGCAAAATAGTTCACAGAGAGGAAAAGGTTTTCTACTATGTAGAGTTGGTCTGTATAAATTGATTTTTCATAAACCCCCATAATTTGTACATTCATAGCTGTATTGAGCATATAATAAGCCTTGTCTCAAAACAGCTGAGATCATAAACAAGACGTTGCTAAATTTTAGTGTCAAGTTTAGGCCACCAAGAAATATACTAACACCTCATGGTAACCTTCATTGGTTTTGACACATTTATTCTATCAATGGACTAAGTACATAAATTAAAAACTGCAGTTGACAAAGACTTTATCTAAACTTGATGACTTGAGGTTTTAAGAACTGACTAGAGAGTTTATATTTAAATAGTGGGAAAGGAAATGTGTTGCTAATAGAACATGAGTGTTTAATAAAAAGTGCTTTCCAAATAAAGCCATCCTTCAGTGAGGAGGGGACTGGTTCCAGGATTCACCATTCCATACCTCATGGATTCTAATATCAGAGGATATGCAGGTCCCTCCTAACAATTGGCATAGCATTTGCGTTTAACCTATAGCATCAAATGCTTTAAACCATCTCTAGATTACTTTTAACACCTACCACTATGTAAATAGACATTCTTTTGCGCAATTTAAAGAATAATAACAAGAGAAATAAATTCTGTACATGTTCTATAGTTTACTCAGAATTTCTGATGTGTGGTTGGTTGAATCTGTAAATATGGAACCTACTGGCACAGGCAATGGATAGTATATGTATGATCCTCATTTCATTTACCAATAAACAAAAATAAAACAAAAAGCGACTGAGGGCTCCACATCTGGTGTTACAGCAAAGGAGCTCTAATATCATCACAAAAACAGAGTGATGTATTAGGTATGTGGGATAGAGAAAACTGAGTTCTTTCCAAAGCTACATGAAAAAAGACAAAACCAAAGAAAAGCATCATAAAGTGCAAAGACCAAATGTTAAGTGAAAACCTGTGCAAAGCCATAAGCATGTAGAAAAGACACTGTAATAAGTTTGGAAGAGGATGAAGTTTGAGAAATAAGTGGAGAGAATTAATATAATTGAGTAGAACCATGTCTGCCATCAGTGGCACAGTTTGTGCTGCTGACTATGCAAATTGAGGTTAAATCTGAGGACTTCAAGAACCCATGGGGAAGCAGGGGAGTGTATTAATTAAGAGGAACTGCATGCATGATTGGTACTGTAGTAGATAAACAGAATAGGATGAGGTGTCATCTTTGCCCTTCAGGATGGTTAAATGGGAAGATTTGTCTTACTACATAGAAAATCCAAAGGCAAAAATCACTGAAGACATGCTAACAAGGAGCAGTGCGCTCAGAAAAGAGAAGGTAACTCTTGCCGTGGGTGCCTAGGTAACCACACTGAAGTAGGCAGAGTGAAAGCACAGGCATAACAGGCCTATTTTCAAAATGGATTTTGATCTTTAAATGACCAAGAGTAGCCCCCACCCCCATCTCTGTTACACTAGTTTCTAAATAGTAACATAGTTTCTCAGGGAGAAAAATACTTCAAAACAAAAGTTTCATCGTTTAAAAGAAAGATACCTCTTTGATCTTCCATGGATTCTTTATTTTGTCCTTTTAGGCAAAACTAGAAGGTTAAAACCTCAGTGCAATAAAACAGACGTGAATTTAATTAAGCCATTCCACAGACAAACAGAGGTTTCTGAGAAGGGAAATCATGCTTCTCTTTCCCAGAAGTTCTTCATAATGATTTCTGCCTTTACATACATGAAGTCCTTATGAGTAATAACCACATAGCTGTTAACAAAATTGACAATCATTTCAAAGGATAAAAATTTTTCAGTCAGAAAAATCTCAAACTATGAACACAATCACAGTGATGCTGACTTTCAGACCTATATGTTATGTGAATGAATTTAATTTCCCCCACTTGTCTCCCATTCGGGAACAAATGCTGTTGCCCAACTTGATAGGTGATTGACATTACTACATTCATAACTGCAATCTGTCCTGCTGTATGAACTTTAATGAACATTTATTTTAAATGAATGGTCTGTAAGGCTGGAACAGAGATCATAATCTCAATGACTGAAAGTTACAAATGTTTCACCTTTCTTCAAGGAAGAAATAGGAGATACTTAATATGACTTTTTAAAGCAATTGTTCAAAGTACTTCCATTGACAGGTATGTCTATTTTTTTGTTAAATATAATTTAGTTATTGATAGGTTAAAAATGTTGGAGAGAGAGAGCATGCGGATGGAGGCAGTGAGGCACAGATAGAATTCTCAGCGGGATACAGATTTATTTCGCACAGGGCACCTTTCCCTCTGGGAAGGGAAAGAAGTCAGGGAAGAGCAGGGACGGGAAAGATGTCAGGGAAGGGCAGGGAAGGGAAAGATGTCAGCCCATGGGCTGTGAGCTGGGACTTTATATATGGGGGCTTTAGGGTGTAGAAGGGGGAATGTTTGAGGGAGAAATCAGGGAAGGGGAAGCAGGAAAAGCAGGTAGGATCAGGGTCTGGAAGTGTTTACTTTTTCTCTCTTAAGATAAGAGAAAAGCTGTTATGATAAACAACTTCTAAAATCTCTTGTTATCAGGTAGAATCTGCTTATCTTATCTTTGGAGATCAGAGGAAAGGCAGGCTGCTTCTCAGCAGAGTTTGTTTCCCTTGACTTCAAAGGACAAGGTGAGGTCCCTGTTGGGGAGGGGGGGGAAGCTGCTGCTGTTTGGAACCGTAACAGTTATTTGCTATCAAAGAGTAGTACTTTAAGTAGTAGTACTTAAAGTAGCTCAAATGAATTTTGTAAAACATATGTACATGACCTTTTCATTGTAAAATCAATACATATTTTTAAGGGATTAGATCTTTTTTTTTTTTTTTTTTTTTTTTTTAAAAAAAAAAAAAAAAAAAAAAAAAAAAAGAGGACGATAAATCTTTCACTGTGATATATCAAAATAA
>NW_008339517.1:4708732-4725071 GCF_000622305.1 Nannospalax galili
TGTCCTGGAACTCACTATGTAGATGAGGCTGGCCTTGAACTCACAATGATCCACCCGCCTCTGCCTCCCAAGTGCTGGGATTAAAGGTGTGAACTACCAAGCCAGGCCTGTGATTAGATCTTTTAAAAATAAAGACACCTAGATATAAATAATTGAAATGGTTACTGTTGACTTCATAAAATACTTCATTATTTGAGGACTTTAATTGTTATTTTTAATATTATTTTTATATCTGCCATGTGCTGTAGATTAAACAGAGGTCCTTACCCAGGCTAAGTAAATGTGTGGGATATAACCCAAGACCTTTTCATGTTCTTTTGCTTTTAGTTTTGACAGAGAATCCCCCTGTGTAACTCAGGCCAGCTTGGAATTTATACTCTTCACATTTTTGCTTCCCAAGTGCTGGAATTAAAAGTAAGTCCTATCATACCTGGCTTACTGTCTTATTCTCACCACTCTATATGTACTTTAAAAAGCACTGAAGTTGGAGTAAGAAAGTTTAGTTTCTAGTACCACCAATGCCACAGCTTTGTCACCATGTACTTTAATAGCAGATTATTCATAAAGTTGGTGTAATTCTTTCTACTGGTCTTAGTGAAGATTGGCTGCCTCTTCCAGAACATTTTTTCCCTGAGCAGTCAAGGCTACTACCTGGGCACCATCTTAACATTCTGGTGTTAACACTCAACACAAGAAACTAGCAGACTTTTGATCAGCTTATTACTTAAATAGTGGTCTTTTTGCCCCCCAGAAACCTCTTAATCCATCTTTCTTGATATTATTCAAAGTAAACTGATTACAGAGTGTGTGATAGAGAAAACAAAAGAATTCTCTAACGGTCCAGTGCAATAAGACTCATGTGCATTATGACTCAGTGAGTCAAATGTGGTCAACATGGAAAACAACAAGTAGCTAGTCATGCTGGGATTTTGTGGTCTAGTCAAACACTCATGTCCAAACTTTTAGCATTGTAACACAGCACTGTTATCTACAAAGGCCACACTCAAGAACTGCCAATACAGTTACCAAAATTTAAAAAAAAAATTTCAAATAAAAAATAGCTCTTGATCTTTTAGGCAAGTTCACAATTTTGTGTTGGACACCATTTACAGCTATACTGGGGTACCTGGGGACCATGGGCCATGTGTTGAAGATACCTGAAAACTAGAATCTTTCCCTCTCATTTCACCTGACAAATTCAGTCCAATCATCTTACTAACTATAAGAGAGACTGAAAAATTGTACAGCGTGATAAAATTTATGTTATAAAAGAAATTATATATTTTCCTGCTACAAAGCAAAGAGCTACCTGAAATATCTATGATATCCTCCATTGTTTCTCTGATTCAAAATGATTTACCCTTTCAATATCCGTGGCCTATCTTAGAAGTATTGTCGTAACCAGGCTGTGACCCACTCTGTTACTCCATATTGTGTGGAACAGATGGTGCCTTGCCCAGAGAGACTTCATTTTAAAACAGCTTTTGATTTCATTTTAAGAGTATGGGAAGATTGTATGCCACAGTGGACCCACAAACACCATCAACTGTCAGGTACTGCACATGCAGCACAAACTGATAAATGACTTATTCCTGGGAGTACAAAGCATGCTGTGCTATCAATTAATCAGGGTGACTTGAGATTGTAGGGGCATATACATCTATTAAAAACATATCAGTGAATCCGGCTAAAGAACTTATTGGACACTAGAAACCAAGGAAAGAATGTGACTCCTTCACCTGGACACCACAAAGTATTGGACAAGTAGCATTGCAGTGACAGTGCCCCATGCATACCTATACTCATAACCAGTATGTGCATCAAAGACAGGCAGAGAATGCTCTTCTGCTCAGCCAGCTCAGTCCTGCACTATAGATTTGGCCTCCTGAAATGCTGTCTGCTGTCTGCTCTTTGCTTGTCTCACTTGAACTTGCCTTTCTTGCTGCAACTTGGTTCTGCCATTTCATCTTGCAGTTGGTTTCAGCTCTGCAGCATTGGTGGTTCTCACTCTTGGTTTATTAGAAACCTGACAGCAGCAACTTCTTCCCTGATGCTGGTCTGGGTTCATTGTCTTATCAATACAGACTGTATGCATTTCTCTCAGCACAATTCTGAAACACCTTCAACTCTGCCGTATGTAACCTCCTTGTAGTTTTTCTGTAAACCACATATATGCAAATGTAAGTATACATATATTTACTATTTGTGTCTGCTCTGTGATATAAGATTTAATAGTAATATTAATTCATTGGTAATAATAGTAATTAATACTATTAATATTAGTAATTAGAATTAGATTAGAATACAGAGCGGGGTATGGTGACACATCCGTTTTATCTCCATACTCTGGAAAACAGAGCAGGTATGTGTCTGTGACTTTTAGGACAGACTGGTCTTCATAGGGAGTTCAAAGTGAGCCACTACATAGTGAGATCCCATCTCAACTAAAAAAGAAGATTAGAATAAAAGTATGCACATTCCACTGGGTCAGATTAGCAAAGCAGTCAGGCTTTGGCAAACTACTATCATTAAAACTGAAACACATTATGAACTGATTATTATTCAATAAATTCTGACACTGTAGAAGGTCATAAATGTATTCACTCATGTTTCTGGCTTAGCACACTCATGACAACTATTAAATATGAAGATCAGTATCAGAGTATCATATTTATATCTAGTATCTCTTATGATGGTGGAGGAGTCTAGAACAGGAGTGTAAAACACTGATTTTCATTTTACTATACCCCTCAAATTCCTACTCTTCAGGTTTTGGGAATTTATCATGGACCCTCTCAAAATTATTAAAAGAAAGAAGCCACAGAAATGAAGAGATGGAGGGGAAGTAAAGGGAAAAGAAGAAAAACAGAAGAAAAGGAAGATTTCATTGCAGATTTAAAATTATGTATATGTGTTCTTCAATTAAAAATCAACAAATCTCAAGTTAATCCTTTGCCAAATTCATATGGTATATAGTTAAATTACATAACCATTATGTCAGTTAGTTTTCTGTTGCTATGCTAAAGCATCATAAACAAAACCACATACAGAAGGGTTTTTTTTGTCTTACTGTTCCAGAGGGACAGTCTTAAATGGTGAGGGGAGTCACGGCAGGAGGAAGATGGAGCAGAAAGCCGAGAGCTCGCGTCTTCTAACACAAGAAACAGAGAGAGTAAAACTAGATGTGGAGCGAAACTATGACAACTTTGTCCCGAGCGACATGCTTCCTCCAGCAAGGCCACAACTCCTCATCCTCTTCAAGGGTATTACTAACTTTTGACCAATTTTCAAATGCATGAACCTCTGGGGAACATTTCCCATCCAAATCACCACACTCCACTCCCTGGACTCTATACGCTCATGCTCATATCATAATGAAAAATTCCTTCAGTGCAACTTTAAAAGTCCCATTGTCTTTAACATTTCAACACTGCTCAAAAGTCCAGCATCCAAACTCTATTTTGAGACTCAAGGTATCTCTTTAATCCTAACCCTGTAAAATCAAAAAGACTAATTGCATACTTCCAATGTACAGTGGCACAGTGTATACATTCTCTTTCCCAAAGGGAGGAATGGAGACATAGAGAGGAAGTGTTGGAGCAATACATGACTAAAATTTAGAAGACATACATCAAATCCTGTAGCCCTGTGTCCTTGATTGGGATTCTGTTCCTCTAGCTGGCTGTCATGTATATCTCTCTCTTGGCCTGGTTCCACTTCCTGAGTTCCATTCTCCTCAGAAGAATGGAACTCTAGCATCTACAGATGTATCATCTACATCTCTAGCATCTATAACATCTTGGAATTTCTACTGCAACCCAGGGTTCACGTTCACAGTTTTACACAGTGGACTCCCAGGACCTTCTGATCTACCAGAGCCTTCTTCTCATAGGGACTATTCTGCCTTTGGTTGTCTGAATGCAACAACTCTCTAAAACCATGAAGGAAGAATGCTTCATGCCCTCACTCGTGCATCTTCTGTGCCTCTAAAGCCAGAACTGTGTGGATGATACTGAGAAGTTTAATTGTCAACTTGGGATAGACCTTGGCTTGTTTCACTCACATAGCAGCAGCTTTTGTATATTGAAAGAAACCCCTCTCTTTCACAAAATGGAAGATTTCTTTTGTGGGTTCTTGACCTTAAGGACACTCTTCTTTCATCCCGTGCTGACAAGAAGGTTATCACCTTAATGTCACCAATCTCCTTACAAAATATACCCTTTCTTCTAGCACATATTTTGGCTGCAACATTAAACTTCCTAGTTGTTTTCCCCTTCAAAACTCTACACTTTTAAATTTCTGGTCCACTTGCTCCTTTCTTTGTAGATGTGAGTAAACATCAACATTAATAACCACGCCACAGATTCCATGCAAAGTTGTCTTGAAATTTCTTCTGTTAAAGACATTAGTCTATTACTTTTAAATATATCCTCTTAAGATCTTAGTTCACAGGCAAAAGGAAGCCAGATTCTTTGACAAAATATCTTGCTGTTAAAGTCCCTGCTTCCCTCCGAAATGCCTTGATACATATTGCCCTCAGCAGTATCCCAGCTCCCACTAACATGGTCCTTGAAGATCTGTTTATAGCATTCAACTGCACTTCTAATCCAAGTTAAAAATCATCCACATTACTCTGAAAAACAACATGAGCAGATTCTTCACAGCAACAACCCACTGGTTTACAGTACTAGAGGGAGATTCCATACTCAGAGTAGACCCAAATTAATGTGCTTCTTGCAGAAAGGCCACATATCCTAAATCTTTGAAAACTGTTCCATCAACTATCAACCAACTGTTCACATACGTGAACCTATGTGGAATATTTCTCTTTTAAACCACCAAACACATTTTATTCAAAATTTACTTTTAAAATGTTTATTGATTTTTTTTTTGTGTTTCATACAATATATTGTGATCATATTTAGATCCAGTCCCCTATATGCATACTCTAACCCCATTTTCTCTGCTGAATTTCATGCATTCTGGTATATATGTTAAGACTTATAAAATTAAATTTGTGTCTGAAAATGTCCCTAGGTGTAAGTTTATCCACTGGAGCCTGGTCAACCTATCTAAGGTCATAGTCTTAAATCAGATCAACTCATCCTCATGCAGCGGTGAACAGTTGTCAGTACTTCATCTAAGGTTGGCATTTCTTACCCTTTTACCCACTTCTATGCTGAGTTTTCATGTGGATTGAGTTTTCATGGGTCTTGTACATCCTGTTACCATTGCTTTAAGTTCATAGAGCAACTTCCCAGCTGGAAAACTCCATTTCCCTGTGGTTATCCAACACCCCTGTCCCTTACATTCTTTCTGTTCCCTCTTCCACAATAATCCTAAGCCCTGGGTGGCAGAGGTTTAATACGTAAATTTTGTAGGCACACACTCTGCCCCCTACACACATGTGTCACTTAAGGCAGGGTATCTTAGAGACATGCATTCTCTGCCTTTAGTCAGTTGTGTTTCCATTTGTTGCAAAAAGAAATTTATTTGATGAGTGGTGACTTGTCTGTCAATATGAGGATATTTAGTATACAGTAAAATGAAAATGTTACATTTGTCTAGGGATGTAACAGATGGAGGTTTTTCTCTAGGATCTATGACTTTTGAAGCCATGTATATTTGGATATTCTTACAGGACCACACATGAGTTCCTCCTGTTGATTGGAACTTATGTCCAATTAGCTGTTGATTTCCTCCAAAATAAAAGTACTAATACTGTATGAATATTGATACTTTGCTGAAACAGACATTGTTGTGGTTATTAGGATTTACAGATGAGTTGGAACATTGATTGTTTTTCTCCCTTAGCAGCTTGCATAGTATCCTCTGCTCCTATGACTGCTACTATTCAGCGGGAGGCTTCCAGGTTAGTTCCAGTTAATTGCTCCAAGTCCTGTGTCTGAAGTAAATCCTGTCTTAAGTAATAGGGTCTTACATGCATTTGCCTTCAGTTTTCTCCCATATTTATATCTCTTACATGAATTTCTTTTCACGTTCTGAATTGTCTTTGACATTTCATTCAGCCGTATATTTTCTTTAGCCTCAGTCAGGAGTTTATTCCTATCCTCTTTGAATTCTTTGAGTGGTTCATATGTTCTTTAAAGTTATCCAGTTCTTTGAGCATGTTTATTATTATTCTTTAAATTCTGTGTCTTGGGTCCCTCAGCGTAGTTCTCATTGTTGTACGCTTCTGTGGGACTGGTGGGTTTTGTAAGGGACATATTGTCTTGGTTTTTCATATCATTTGTGTTTCTGCACTGTGGTCTGGACATACAGATTTCTTTTGTTGGTCGTGTGTCTGTCTGTTGTGAAAGTTTATCCTGCCTTTGTTTAAAGTTTGGGTTTTTTTTTATATATATATTGTTGATTTAGCTTGATTGCTTTCTGATCGACTGTAAATAGATGTTCTGTGATTTAGCTTCTCTCTTTCGATTTTTACTGGTGGAAGGGGACAGTTCCAGGCTGGCTGGTCAACAGCTCTGCAGCAGCAGGGCTAAAGGTCACAATTCCAGACTATGGGGATCCAGAAGCCAGGTTCTGCAGGTTAACTCAGAACTCTCAGGCAGAAGGTGCAGGAAGGGGCCTAGAGGCAAGGCAAGCATGGAGACAACTTGGGGAGGGTCAAACTAGCTGAGCAGAGTAGATGTGAGCCCTGGAGTGCGAGAATGTGGCTGGTCCCAGAGCAGGGACATCAAGTGCCATTGGGTGGGATCTGACTTACCAAGTTAGCCCAGAAATCTCAGGCCAGACAAGCAGAGGGGGCTTAGTACCGAGGCAGGGATGCAGACAGCTGGGGAGGGTCTAACTAGCTAAGCAGAGTAAATTTGAGCTCTGGAGCAGAGATAGGGTTGCAACTTTTGTGTTTCAATTTCAGGATTGACTACACAGGGTCTTGAATTAGCAGATTGGGAGGGAGCTGCTATGTGATTAGGTTGGCTGGTAGGGTATGGTGCAAGTTCATACATCTGCAGTGAACAGAGCTCAAATGAGGAGGCTAAGGGAGCTCTCAGGAAGGGAGCTCCAAACCCCAAATCTGGGGCATGGGGAGGGTCTCAGGGTGGGTTGAGAGCTGAGATGGCAGGGATTGGCTCACTCTCCAACATGAGGTGCATGGCAATCTGCCATGAGATAGAAACCCTGTGACCAGGGAAGTCTAATAGCTATGATAGTGGGTGCTAGGTTATTAATATAACAATACACTATTTGGATTTTAAATATTAACCAGTTCCTTCAGCAACCTTTCATTACTAATTACTAAATGATCATGGGGTACAGTCTGCATGCCGCATGACTATATAAATGTAAGTTAATTTCTTGGGGGCATTTGTGTGTGTGTGTGTGTGTGTGTGTGTGTGTGTGTGTGTGTTGTTTTGGAACACGTTTTAACTGTAGACAGGCTGGAATGGAACATCCTATGCTACCTACTCTGGTCTTCACCTTGCCTCAGTATTTTATGCTTCAGCCTCCAAGTAAATCCATGGGAGAGAATCAATTGCATAACAAAAATAAATGTCACATTTTCACCAAAGTTATCAGAATTGGCTTTTTTTTTTTTCACAGGATCTTCCATGGATGCATAGGTCTCTTAGTCCATTTTATCCTACTATAAAAACCAGAAAGTCCAAGGTCAAGGCATTGGCTTGTGGTGAAGGCATTCTTGTGAGAAATCATGAAAACAGTTGGGCAAAAGTGATGCCAAACTTCAGCCTTCACTGCATTTTAACTTTGGAGCCCCTTAACGCTGTTACAATGTACCTCAAACTAGACAGACACTTAAACAGCCAGTAGCAGCCAGTAGCAATTTCAGACACACAGAATAAACAAGTGTAGAGCAAACCAACCACCTGTCCCATCTACTGGAATTTACAAAATTCCTCCACTCTGTACTTCGAGTATCAATGTAAGGAATGAAGAAGGAATAACCAAATGTCTGCAAACCTTTGGAAGCAAGAAGAAAAGTGACCAGATCAGAAAAGGCACTCAGCACAGAGCAGTCTGAATCAGTCAACCTCCCATGCGGAGGCAAAAAAATTAATAATACCATTTTTGTGAAGCTTTTTAACCACAACAAAAGCTCACAGGAGACTTCCAAAACACTGCTGTGCTTCATCAAGACTTTTTGACTACTACAGGAGATAAGGCTTATTTTTTATTATTGATTATTCAAGGTAGTATGTATGCAAGCATGCCCTTTTTGTTTCTTTTAAGAAGTAAAGGGAGGCAGGTAATTAGGTAATTTAACAATAAAACAACTCTTAATTTTACTTGGCTCACAACGGGATTAAATATGTTTTGTGAACAAAAGTGGTTACATTATTTTAAAGGAACTGATTATTGGAGCCTGAATTCTGTAGCCTTTGCCATCCCCCTTAGTAAAAGGAACAGTGAGAGATTTTTCAAGGTGCCTGTCAACAACTCAATGCACAGATTCAGTATGTGATTTGTTCACAAGGCTAAATCCGTCTTTAGTCTCACAAAGGCATTTCCTCTTGAAAGGAGTAAGATTGGGTGTTGTATCTTCTCCCCACAATACACTGTCAGTCCTTTGACTATAGGGAATGCCAAACACACACACACACACACACACACACACACACACACACACACACCAGAAAACATACATAAGTATCTTAAAACACAATAATTTCTTTCTGTTCAGTTTTTTTGAAGACTTATTGGAGCTATGTTTAGTTTGGCTGAGTTAGTCTAAAACTGAAGTTTGTCTCTGACTT
The DNA here is from genome assembly GCF_000622305.1 of Nannospalax galili. Classification (NCBI taxonomy): domain Eukaryota; kingdom Metazoa; phylum Chordata; class Mammalia; order Rodentia; family Spalacidae; genus Nannospalax; species Nannospalax galili. The sequence goes on from NW_008339517.1 coordinate 4,717,471, forward strand.
CTTTTCTGGGGAACATGGGCTATGTCAAATACATGCTTTCCATGTTATAGAAAAGGTCTAAGGAGATAAGAGAGCTTAACGTCTGTCACAAATTATCTAACAAGATCATTGCCCTAACATGGGTAACACAGAGTTGGGAGACTTGTTGGAATTTGGCAGATTTGCAAATAGATGTACTGGATATTACTGTACCATCTGTATAGTTTTTTCCTCTATGAGGTAGGTTTGATAACAATAACATCACTATTTGGGAGTTTGGGGAATCAACTGAAAAAATGTCAGAAAATGTTTAAACAACCATTATGTACTACATGGCTGGCCCCTTAGATCCAACAACCTCTCTCTTGTATTAATGACAATTTTTCATATAATAAATCCAAACTTCAGTTTACTGTCTTATTTCCCAGTTGATGTTATAACATGATATTCACAAGATTAATGGTTCAAATTATATCTTTGAATTCTGTATCTATTGCTTCCTAGTAAATCCTGCTCAACAGAAGTCCTGCTCAATAATTAGCCATGAGTCTTGAAGAAGCAGCCCTACAAGGCTGGCAAAACCAGGTGTTCTTGACATATACTATAAGTAGTAAAAGGCAATATTGTACTTGAAAAATCACCACTGAGCATCTGGCACATTAAGACATACAAAATTATTAATCTTCACTTAGAACGTAAAAGTTTTGAAACTGAAGATATGATTAATTTGCCATGCGTGTGCTAGTGGTAATCACCGACGTCCTCAGATCGCTATACCTTAAGCAGCACATGCCTTGAATGAACATCTGCGTTAATATTCAGTTGCTAACAGAACTACATAGTTATTTTCACAATGTGTTTTCTCTTCCAGGTGCATCCTGGAAGCCTCATGAAGTTTGTCTTGCTTCCAAAACCTGCTATGTCAGCAGGAATGACTTGAGAAGATGTTAAGTCCAGGAGAAGGGGGGGGGGTGGGCAGACACTCGGGGGAAGATTGTCCTATGGAGATGTGGGACAGAAGGAAATCTATAAAGTAAAATAACATTCTAATTCCATGAGATGCAGCATCATGCAGCATAATGTTTAATTGGTGGTAATTTAACAGAGATTCATGTTGAATGTCATTCTGTACAATCCAAAGATGTTGATGACCATATGCTAAATTCCACAAGGTGCAGTAAGAGGGGTTTGCGTGCTTGTTAATGACATGTGAGGCCATCAACAACATATGTACTGGATGGCTTCATAACACACATGCTCTCAAGAGGGGATTATATGGGAACATCATAGTCTGAAGGAGAAATTTGTATCCCCTTCAGTACAATTGGGAGATTATAGCTTTGCATTAAAACTCAAAAAAGCTTCACAGTACTTATTCTTGAAATATGAGGAATTTCTTGGCGGTCTCTTTGGAGCTTCTCAGAGAAGTTTTTCATCATGTTTGTTAGATAATTGATCATCTTTGGAATAGATATGAAGTCTGATAAGAGGTCATTGTGTTTGCTTATCAGAGGTTACCACTTTCATCATCACTGTTATCAACTTCAAGCCAATTTTTCAGTCAGGTGACCATTCTATATACATAATTATATTTAATCCTCACATCATCAATGTGATATTTTAATCTTCATTTTATAGGTCAAAAGACTAACACTTAAAATTTAAGCAGGTTTTCTCAAGTTAGGGAGATGGTGGAAACTAGATTTTGACCATCATCACCTGGGTTCTTGTTTAGGTTCCTCATGACTAAATAAAGAAAATGTTTGTTTAGAAAATGTATGACAGATATATGATAAAATCTGAATAAGTTGAGGGCTGGAGAGATGGCTCAGAGGTTAAGAACACTGGCTGTTCTTGCAGAAGACCTGGGTTCAAATCCCAGCAACCACATGGCAACTAACAACTGTCTGTAACTCCAGTTCCAGGGCATCCAACAGCCTCTTCTGTCCTCCACGGGCATTATACAACACAGGTGCTCTTACCTACTTGCAGGCAATACACACATACACATAAAATAAAAATAATAAAATATTCTTAAAAATTGAATAAGCCAATATAATTTTTCAAAGTATTTCATTTATTATTTTTATTTTATGTGTATGAATGTATTGCATGCATGTGTGTAAGTGTACCCAGGTCATGCAATGCCCACAGAGATCAGAAGAGGGTGTCAGATCTCCTGGAACTGGAGTGTTTTACCTACATGTATGTAAGTGCACCCATGCTGTGCAATGCCTACAGTGGCCAAAAGAGGGCACTAGATCCACTGGTAGTGGAGGTATGAATGGCTGTTAGCTGCCATGTGGGTGCTGGGAACTGAATCCTGGGTTCTCTCTAAGAGCAGCCACTGCTTTTAACTGCTGAGCCATCTCTCCAGTTCAGGTAGTGACTTTAAAATACAGGAGTCCTTTTGGGGGACAATTCAGACCAAAACCATAAGAAAGAACATTGGGAATATGACCTAGTCTATGGGTAGTAATGTACCCAGTTCAAAAGTATGACCATGTAATGAACTAAAGATGAAGGGAAGAATGGATATTGGATACTGCAAATATCCACAACACCTGAACATGGTACTCATTTTAAAAGTCATTGAAAACTAATTCTTTTCTTTACTTCTTTTTTGAGGTGCTAGGGATTGAACCCAGGGTCATGTGCATGTTACATAAGCACTCTAACACTGAGATATATGCCCACCCTAAAGATTATTTTTATTTAAAAACATATCAAGAGCTATTAATGTTGGTATAATATGGATAACCTGAATTCTTAGCTTATAAACAAATTATGTTCTCAAAATGTCAGCAAACATGGTGAGAACTGCATGACTGTTGCAAAGGCCTGCTGTCTCAGCACTCACAGGGCAGGCAGGGACTTTAACAAAACAATAATACCTGCTAAGATATAGTCATGATTTTTAACACGGTTTTTACTCATTATAAATCGCGTGTACTCAATCTGTGATATTATAGCTGTTTATGAAGGCTTCCTAACAAGTTTGATATTTATTGCATAAATTTATAGTAAAATTAGTTTAAATTGGTATGGCTTCTGCATAACTTCTTTTAAGTATATTCATCTATTTGCTATTAAAATTCAGAAACAAACATAGAACATATTAGTAAGTGCACACAATCACTTGCACTGGTGAATCACATTGCTTTTCAGGCTCCTGATGAACAGACCCCACTCACTTGCCACTTGAGATTAATTGACACTTTCCTCTCCAATTCCCTCTTTGGAGCATCCATCATTTTCTTCTGTGTCCCTTAGGCACTTGTGTCATTGATCAGGAAAGATTTAATACCAGTGTTTTTGATTGCTCGTTTTGAACACTTCTGAAATATAGTGTGTGTGGAAAACCATCTGGGCATTTCATAAACGTGACTGATAGAAGGACCACATGAACAGAAGATCTGAATGAACCTGCAGATATGAAGATGGCTGGATGAACCTCACTTCAGGGAAGGATTTTCTTCCCAATAGCTGAGAGTTAATGCTTAGCTTCAGCCAGCTCCCTGGAACTGTAGCCAACCTGAGCTTATAGGCCTCCTGCTACTGATTCTAGTAACCCAAGGATTAGAGGTAAAAAGATCAAATGTTGGTCCAGCAATACTAAGCCAACATTACAGTTATCTGAATAAAAGTAACTCTTCAATTTAGGTTGTAAAAATGGGCCTGATTCTGTGGACACTCATTGCCCCATATGTTCCTAGCAACTGTGCTAATAGAACTGTGTGTGGAACTGTTTGTGCAACTGTGTCTCTGGTACTATATCCTCAAGTCAGGCCCTACCCATGATTTTATTCAAAAAGGTTTCTCAGCTTCAAATGGGAAATACAAATGTGACTCTACCCTTATCTTATCAGCAAGCATTCTTTCCCAGTCTTCATGCTTTCAATGAAGATGAGCAAGCTGTTTTCCAGCACTTTGATATGTTAATTCCTAAGTATACCCACATTCATTCATTTACTCTTTGGGTGGAATACCAAACTGAGATTTTCAGGAAACAGGATTAGGAGCCCAGGTCACAAGACCCAAGTGCTCATGGTTTCACCAGGGTTAATTAAAGTCGTTAGTCCAGATTATGTCTCTTTTATAAAGTCTCTCCTACAGTTTTGGACACACTTCAGGACAACTCAGGATTGTTTGAGGTCTTGTGACTCAAGCATTGCAGATTCAGTCCTTATTTTGTCCAACGCTGATTCCTCCCATATCTTTTCATGTATAATGAACCCTGAAAAGCATCATATCCCATAACGCATCTCAGGAACTGCTCTGGGGAGATGTCACAGTGTGGATGGGGAATGAGAGTGTTACAGATGCTAAGTTGATGCCCCAATGCACACACACTCTCCTGGCTTGTCTTGGATTCTCTAATTGTAGTTTTCACTAAGTACATACATTACATTCCTGTTTTACAAACAACATTTAAAATCAGAGAAATCTCTTACTTAATCCAAGTCATGCATGTAGTAAAGTGTACAGTGAAAAGACTTCAAATCTAATATTCCCTTTTTTTGTTTCTCTAATATTTTAAAAGTAATTTAACAAGGGCTGGGTGTGGTGGCGCACGCCTGAAATCCCAGCACTTGGGAGGCAGAGGCAGGTGGATCTCTGTGAGTTCGAGGCCAGCCTGGTCTACATAGTGAGTTCCAGGCCAGCTGGGGCTACAGGGAAACCCTGTCTCTAAAAGACAAAAAAAAAAAAAGTAATTTAACGAATTTGTAAATTTAGGTCAGACTGTGTTAAACCTCAAGTATGAACTCATGGTAAAGATCATAGAAGTCCCTTCCTGCCTGTATGACACCTATGATCCAGAAGAGAAGGCAGACGTTTCCCAGTTTATCAGAGCATACTTTGCCTAAAAAAAGGCAAACATGGTCAGGAGAACTTATAAAACAAGATTTTGAAGTTTCCAAGAAATTATATAGAGCTGTAAGTGGAGGAATATCATTCCAGTCGGATGCGGTTTGGTTAAAGTGATTGCTACCCAAGATAACTAGAGTTTAAATCTCAAAACCCACATAAATGTCAAGTATGGTCGCAACCTGCCTATAATTCCAGCATCAAGAGGCAGAGACACAAAATCCCCAAGGTAAACTTCTCGGTAAAGACTAGCCATGTCACTGAGCTGAGGGTTCAACTGAGAGACCCTGGCTCAAAAGAAATTTGGATAAGTGATTGAGAAGTTCCCTGGTATCACTTCAGGCCTCCATGGGTAAACATCTGGCATATCACACATATGTACACATGAAAGAAAAATAAAAGAAATATAATTTCATCTTATATCCAAGGTAAGTTTCATCTAGGTAAATAAACAAAGAAATAATATTTAAGATGAAAAACTAGATGTTAAAAGTCCTGGGGCAGAGTTGCCATAATAAAAAGGAGTATCTATGGAACCAAGGTAGAGAAGAGGGGGGCTCAAAAATTAAACCTAAAAGAAAGATGTCTGGAGGAATGAAGGGAATGTTTACCTTTATTTTAAGAGTGATGAGAAGATATTAAATAACTACAACCTAATTCTCTTGTACAGTCATCAGTCTATTCCCTCGTTTCTGCTTCTAGCCCCTTTCTCTTCTCTCTTTTTCTTTAAGCTACTTACCATTGGAGAAGATCATCATGGATGAAGCTTTCTAGAAAGTTTAATCCAGAGACACCAAGAGATTAAAATGGATAGAGGAGAGAAAGATTAACATGAAGTTTCAAGGCATTTATCAATATTCCATCATTGCACAGTGTTTGGGAGGTTGACAAAGCCTCGATTCTCCAGCTAAACAAAGCAGGTTATTCACTGGATTAAATATTCTGAAATGGAACAACACATGTAAGCTAACAAACCCTCTTGAATATCATGATGAGAGAAGAGGCAGTGGATTCACAGAAATAAGTAGTCTGAAGAAGGTGGTGCTAACAGCTGTGATTCTTCCCACTGGTCCATCATAAAAATATGTTCACACTGTGTAGGGCTTTTTTACAGTACCTTAAAGAGTCGTTCTATTTTACAACCTAAGATGCATGTTTTATAATGGATCTTCAAATTTATAAATATCAAGTGCGTTTTTGATACTCTTATATTTGACCACTAATTTGCTCAAGTCGTGATGTGTACAGATTTTTCTTTTCCTTTTTGCTAAATCATCCTAGTGCCCCCACACAGATCAGCCCTTTAAGAATGTATCAGCCTGCTCATAGATTTTCTCTGTGGGTATTAACAATTTCAGTTGTCACTCCACTGTGTTTATCTATGTTTTTATATTTTCAAGTATTATAATGATTGTTTATTCTTATAAACTAGATTTTTATTTCATTACAACAGATAACAAGCCTTTCATTTCTGAAGCAGTGCTCACATTTCAACTAACAAGAGAGTTAAGTGATCCAAGATAGGGCTCAAGGAGATAAATCAATAAATACATACTTTGATCTGAAGAGAATCACCTGAGGGTTTTTCCCTTCCTCCTCAGTCTTTGGATTTTGGTCAACCTTCCACACAATTCCAGATGGTATCTTTACCAATCCATCACAACATAAGTGTCTCATGTTTGAAACCCTGGGCTGGTTGTCTGCTTCCTACAAAATGAAGTGTATACATCTTACCCTGGAGTTTAAGGCTCTTCAGACTTTGACATCCAGCTACGTTTCCAACCTTATCTCTTGCCACATATCTCTACAGGCACACCATGATGTCCTCCCAGAATTACTGGTATTTTCTAGCAAAATTTACATCTCCCTTGGTATTTCATTTGTTTTTCCTTCCATCTAGAATTCCCTTACTTTGATTGGAAATTACCTATTAGAATTAATTGCTTATATCAAGTGTTACTGCTTTCAAATGAGCCTCCTTGACTGTCTTTCTCATATTTCATAAAAGTTTATGACTATTTCTATTACATAATTCATCATAAGTTTTTATCTTGTTCTCTTTACCTTATTCCGTTCCTAAAGTGCTTTCTGTGTGTTAAGGAGCTTCAAAGACAGCAAATATACATCAGTGTTTTTTTCTTTTTTCCTGTACATTTGTTCTTCATGAAAATATAAGATCTTGAAAGAAAGAAAGGTAGATGTTTACCTTTTATTTGTCTTTTAGATCTGATCTTGTATAGTCTGGTTGAAATAGGTGTTCCATTGAGTAACATAGATAACTTGTATTTAGAAGCTTATTGTGAAAGGAATATTGTTCTGCTTGTGAATACAAAATATCAACATATAAACTCTTAAAACACTTTATTTCCTGTCCTAATTCATCATAAGTTTTTATCTTGTTCTCTTTACCTTATTCCATTCCTAAAGTGATTTCTGTGTGTTAAGGAGCTTCAAAGACAGCAAATATACATGAGTTTTTTTTTCCTGTACATTTGTTCTTCATGAAAATATAAGATCTTGAAAGAAAGGAAGGTAGATGTTTACCTTTTATTTGTCTTTTAGATTTGGGGGTAAATTACTTAAGATTTCTGATCTTGTATATTCTGGTTGAAATAGGTGTTCCATTGAGTAACATAGATACTTGTATTTAGAAGGTATCAGAAAAAGCTTATTGTGAAAGGAATATTGTTCTGCTTGTGAATACAAAATATCAACATATAAACTCTTAAAACACTTTATTTCCTGTGAACAGT
>NW_008339517.1:4725134-4734602 GCF_000622305.1 Nannospalax galili
CACTTTACTATTATTTCTTAACTGATTAATTGGTACCAGGGAAAAATTAAGGGAGCCATTGTTTGAGTGGACTTTTCAAATGGGTTTGTGTTGTTGAAATGATACAGGCTTAAATATAAGCTCCTTAAAAACTTCGAGGTTTGTGTTTGCTTAAAGAGAATTATAACATGGCCCAAGGAGTATCTACTTTGAGAGGCTGTATATCATACTGTGTGAGAACCTTGACACAGTTCACAATATAGTAAAGTGATCACTGGAATTATTTTGAAGGGATTCAGGAACGGATTTCGATATTTTACTTGTCAGTGTCTGAAATCACACACTTATTATTACTTTTAGCAGGATAAGGTTTTTTCCTAGGAAAAATTGTTTAAATTTACAGATCAAAGAAAGTGGAAATTTATAGTAAGAGACTCAAGAGATTCTTTCTCAGCTCTCTGGTTGATCTCTGGCATTTTATTGACAGACAGTTCCTGAAGCTCATTTTTCAATGGATGGCCAGCTTAGAATAGTATGGAAACTTCCATTGTGTTGGGAGAAATTGGATAGATTAAAAGTCCAGTTCTAACTTTATCACACGTCAACTATGCCTCCCTTATATCCAAATCTTTTTTAATTCTTCTGAGTTTCCTGTTTGTGTCCTTATCAAATACAGAGCATTACAAATTGTTGATGCTCTTTTCACAATAGTTAAGAAATGGAAACAACCTAAATGTCCCTCAACTGACAAATGGATAATGAAAATGTGGTATATTTATACAATGATCTACCCAGCAATAAAAAAGAAGAAATTATGCAGGGACATGGATGGAACTAGAAATTGTCATACTAGTGAAGTAACACAGACTCAGAAATGCAAGAATGTATATCTTCCCACCTTTGCAAATCTTAGTCCCAATCCCTAAAATGTGAGTATATATCGTATATATCCTGATTGTAACAGCAGGAGCCAGGAAAATGGAAACAAAATACTTTAAATATCAGTCTTTCACAAATTTCAGCATGCACTTCCTTTTCAGTCTATTCTTTAAGACTCTCACTGATGTCCTCAAATAAAATCCATATACCCATGATGCCTTTAGTCAGACCTCACCTTGAATATCTAATCATCACCTTGGATCTCTAAGCTCAGTCAGTATTGACTAGCTCTCCATTTGGTCCTGGATTCTGCTCATGTTGTAGTTTCGTGGTGACTAATGTGGTATCTTCGAGGTATGTGTGTGGGTCTGAAGCTATTTTCTGAAAGCTCATTTGGAGAATATATACAGTGAGACGCCTCTCTTTTAGGTTACCTGTAGATGTGTGCTTTCTTTAGTTTTCTTTTCTCTTCTTTCATGTCTCCTTTTCTGTTTCCATCTCCTCTCTCCCTGACCCTTTTGCTTTCTTCTGTCATTTGCATTCCTTACCATTTCTTCTCTGCCATCAATACCATTTGGCATCCATTCTCTTCATTAAATTCTGATAAGTCACACATTAGTCATCCTTAGAATACCTGTGATTTTTCTATGTCTAATTTGTCTCCTTCCTTCTGAAAACAACACTAGAAAGATACTCCTGAACCTAATTCTGCAGGATGAGACACTCAACATATAGACATTCATCTCATCTCTTTGGTAACTAATGATTCACCCCAGTCACCTCTAACCTTCACCCCAAGCATCCAGGCAGCTTATGTATGTCCCTGTACAGTTTGTTTCCCAAATACAATGCACTGAATTTCCAGCCAGCTGTCTTCTATTTTTCTGTCTTTGGGCATTCACAGAGAATTGTCAGCTATTTAGTTTTCTGTCATTTCATGAACAAAATCCTCCCTGACATCATTGTCCCTCCAAAGCCCCAGTTCCCCACCCTGACGCCTGCCTACCGCAGAACCTCTTCCTTCATTGTTGTGGATTCAAGTTGCAGAACTAGATGTGATGTTTGTTTTCCTCTTTTGTAACCCAAAACTGGATCATTCAATATAAAAACAGTTTGCAAAGAGCTTATCACAATCACACCCTACAACGTTCAGGGCAAAGATGGATTTCACCTGATAGCCCAGGCATATCTCTGTACTTTGGAATTGGTATCAGTTATTGCAGTCATCAGAAAGAGTGCTTCCTTCAAATTTGCCAAATGACAGGTTTGCAGGGCAGTGCTTCAAAGCATCTCCTCTCTTCCATTGTTATTAGGGATGAGGGTAAGTGGCAGAGATAGGTATCTTTGAAAGGGACAAGCTTAGAAATCTGTCAAAAAGCACTGAAGGTGATGGGATAGTGTGGAGGGCATCATGCTCATGACAAAATCAAATGCCAAGAAAACCAGCTCATAATAACTAGTGAGAGGAAAATGGACAAATTACCAACCTTGAATTATGTTTATTGCAGGTGTCTTTGCTGTAAATGGCACACTCTTAAACCAATTATATCCAAATGGCTGCTTAATGGTGCCAGATGGCTTTCTGGTAATTTTTTTTCAGTCCTCTATCCAAACGTACACCTTTGACAGAATATAACCGTGAACAAACAATGCCACGTGCTCCTTCCTACGAAAGTAGAGGATCAGTTCAGTATTTCAAATATCACTCATTGTTATTCAGTTGGTGTAAAAGCTAAGGCTTCTGTGTCACATGTTCCCTTGTTCCTAATGAATATTGATGTTCAACTTATGATGATACCTGTAATCACACGAGCCTTTGCTCTGGTTCTAATACAGTAAGGCCAGGCCGTAAGGAAGACTCCCAGTGTGATCGAATCAAAGCCCCTCTGCAGTGTGTCTGTTCTGAAAATGGCCAAGACAAAATAATCCTATCTCTTATGTTAAGTAATATGACCAAAGAGCCATGTGGGAAAAGCCACAGCAGGAACATAGGTTCACGCCATGAAAAAGACAAGGCACCAGGCCTAACAACATCTCTTGGTAATTTTCTGTTTTGTAATTTTTCTTATGGACATTTAAAATTAAATTAACTCTCTTCATTTTTAATGAGAGATATAAAAATGATGCAAAGCACATTAGCTACAGTTATTTCAATATATCCTTTTCTGCTTCTTTGTGAAGTTTTTGATTATTTTTTTCTTTCTAGTTCCTTTGGTGAGCTCTTTGGAGCAACTTTAATCCATAACTGATAATAAGCAGACTCTCCTGAGAAAATCATGTGGAGTTGCCATGCTGTTCTAATAAATCATCATATCAGAATCTTAATCATCAAAATTTGGATTCCAAACATGAGGAATTTTCAGTGGCCCATCATATCTGAATTGATTTATATATATAATGCGTGTGTGTTGCACTTCCTGTTGTGCTAAAATACCCTGACAAAAGAATCTTAAGGGAAAAAGGATTTATTTGTTACAAGTCTCAGTTTGTCACTCAAGGGCAGGCATCATGGCAGGGCAGGCATGCAGCAGGTATTGCAGTAGCTTGTCGCATTGCATGCACAATCAGGAAATAGAGAGCAATAAAGGCTTGTGCTAAGCTCACTTTCTCCTTTTCATATAATCCAGGACCTTAACCCAGGGAATGGTGTCACCCACAGTGGGTGGGTCTTCCCATCTCAGTCTTTTAAAGATAAATCCTCCAGAGTCATGCCCAAAGGCCCCTGTTCTCATCAAGGCCCCTTGATTTCAGCAAGTTGACAATTAAGGTTAACTAACCATCTTTGGAACTTATCAGATACCTAGATAACAGAAGTGTATGCTCTGTACACTCCACTTCTCTCCTGTCTTGTTTCACAAATTTTCATCGCACATTATTCTTTCAGTGGTCTCTGCCATAGCTGCTCAATATGTGGTCTCTTTCAGCAATATTACACGAAACCCATTCACACCATGTCAGTGTTTATCTGCCTGAAACATGCAAGAACACAATGCCACTGTCATCTGGGATGCTTTGCTATAATGGTGTTCAGTGAAGGAAACCCTGATAATCCTGAGAGAAACCTAAAAGCAGGATGAAAAAATGCACAGATAAGAGGGCAACAGACATCTGCAAAAGACTCAAAGGTTTAATGAATGATGTAATAAAGTCAAGTACAGGATGTCTGAAGTGGACTCTTCAACTGAATTGGATTGGATTTCAGACACCCTTTTCTATTTTAGATCTTAAAAAAAAATAAATCGCATCTTTTCCTGCCTGCCTTTCATTTTGGATTCTCACAGAATACAAAGTAAACTCTTTGAATTTTATTTCCAAACACCATTTTTATGGGATTTAAAATTATTCAGCTCCTTTGGGGGATGAGATAATCAAGAGTGGTTGTCATATCTAATCCCCATGAGAAGGGCTGAATGAGCTGTTTGTTTTAGTCCGTGTTCAGGAATCATCCACAGTGATTCAGTTTAACTGATTGGGCCACATCAGCATCTATATTTCAGAAACTGGACCAGCAGTGCTATTCTTTCACAGCCAGGTAGAGAAAGACTTGTGAGCCTCATTTTGTGTATTCCCTAAAAGTCCTCATAGTATTGTCTGGAGAGCTAATAAGGAGCATGTTTTCCAACTCTGAAACAGTACAGGATATTCCTAATATGATCATCCATTCATATATGAATACAACAAATACCAATTGAATACACTATGTTCTAGTAACATCAGAGATAGCAGTGACCAAATTTAGAAAGTTCCTGTTTCTGATACTTTACTAACTGATGGGAAAGAAGTAGAATAGATTTTAAAAATAAATGAATTTGACTAATGTTTTTCAGACAATGACATTGCTGAGATACCCACATCAGGGTACTGAGTATAGCAAATGTCCAGATGTGGGACTGTTCTGGAGTAGAGATCCGGGTTAGGCAACTTCAAGGGAAAAACATCTTGGCTACAGCTTGACAATGAGTAGGCATTTAGCAGACAGAGAGCTAAGAGGCACATTCTAGGCTGGAGGCACCTAAGCATCTGTTATGAATCAAACATTAAATGCTCTCCACAGGCTAGTGTTTTGAAACTCTGGTCCATAGTTGATGGTGCTGGTTTTGGAAGTTCTGGAAACTTTAGGAGGAAGAAGGTCAGTGTAGGCAGGTCCTTGGTTCTTTCTGTGGTCTCTTCCGGTTTAATCTGCTTCCTTGCAAGCCATAAAATAGACAACTCTCTTACATGACAACAGGCCTTTGCTATCATGATGTTCTGCCAAGCAGGTGGAGCAAAGAGAAAATGGACCTCCTGTGACCAGGAGTCAACATCCAACCTTTGTTCTGTAAGTCGTTCCTGTGAGATATTTTATCACAAGATGTAAAGTAACCTGGGTAGAACCTGAGATAAGATTTGGCTGAACATGTTGGAGGAACAGCTTCAGAGATAATTAAGACACAATAGGACTTGAGAGAAAGCTGTGGCTCTAAGAACAGAAGACTACCTGAAGTGACCTCAGGGAGCATCTCAGTGAAGGAAACAAGTTCGAATTTTCTTTGCTTTGTAATGGAAAATTTTGATGTTCATTAAGCAGAGGGTAGCCTTCAGAATACCACTGAATAGAGGTCGAAGGAAAATGGTTACTCATAATGGGTGGCTTCACACTGTCTGTTAGCACGGACAAAGAAAAAGATGGATGCACCTGAGTTTATATATGAGCCTTAGGAGTTTGTCTGTCTGTTTGCTTAGCCATCATCCAAGCATCACCCTTTCATTAACTGCCAGGTACATTCCTTTCTATAATTCCTCGATTGCGAAGAGAATACGAGAACTCACAAAACTGGATCCATCCTCTGCATCCCTGATGTAACCCCAAGAAAAACAACAAAAAAGATCTATTCTTGCTCTTACCATCTACACTTTGTAATATTATCCTTCCATATATTAAGAGAATTAAAAAGGTATTTTTTGTATTTTAGAAATAGTCTAGAGCAGATTATGGTGTTGCAGGAGTTCAGGATGAAAGAAACAGGATCATCTCAGGGTTGAATTAAGGAAACATTTTTATCTGCACCCTCCCAAGTTTCCCAGGCTATGATAGATGTGTTGTGTTATGAACCCCTTTAATATTCAGACTGCCTGAAGAGCTAGGTATCTCTGAGTTTGCTTTGTGGAAAGTTCATAGCTACCAAGACTGAGTTCAGTATTTGAACTTAGAACCCAGTCTAGTTTTATTCCATAGTTAATGCTAATAGCAGTTTTCACTCTTTTATTGCACATTTTGAAGAACAAGTTGGTGGCTCAGACTTGTCTCTAGGACAAAGTAGGTCAGTTCAGAACACAGACTTCCATTTCCTTTCATTCCCATGTCCACAGGAATTATATCATTTCCCAGAATCATAGCTCCTGATATAACTAAAGGCACCCTGATAATGCCATTCTGCAAGCAAGAAAAAGGTGCCACATAGATTCTGTTTATTTTGGAGCAACTCGTGTTTATGTGTATAAACACAAGTATTTGGAATGCAGTTTAATATGATAATTTAGCAAAATAACCATAGTACGTTCTACCATAGGGTCTATGACATCTCTAGTCATGACTTTTGACAAGATTTGTACTAACTTGTATGGATTCTCTCTTGCGGAGCAGGCCTCAAATTCAATCAGAAAGTGGTGAATTATCTCATAACTCACAAACCACTATTGCACCAGTGGACTTCTCTTGCCTGGCAGGTTAGTATTGGAGCACTGATGTCTTTCTCCTCCAGCAAACAGCATAGAGCCTTCCTGTCTTCCTGTTTTTATTTACATTTTCTTTTAGAATTTCATACATGAGTATTGAATTTACATTATTTCCATCCGTTTCATCCCCTTCTAACTCCTCCAACGTCCCCTCCAACATCCTCTCAATTACTTCTCCTCTTCTTTTACTATTATTGTTTTGTGTGTGTGTGTGTGTGTGTGTGTGTGTGTGTGTGTATGTGTGTAAACATAATGCATTGAGTCCATTTAGAGGTGCTGTGTATGCGTGTGTTTAATGCTAGTCCCTTCAGAAAACCGATTCTCCCTCCTTCACCATCCATTAACTGCCTGTTGCTTTTCCTTATAAGATGGGACACTGAAATTTCCCCCATCCACCTTGGCATGTCAACAGGTTTTGTCATTACACAAATCCTCTTAGACTTCAATACTCTGGAGAGTTCATTTATATAGCTTCCCTATCAGGTCTAGAATGCACCAACCAATAGGTGTCTTGTCCCTGCCTTTTACTTTTCTGTCCCCTCTTCCATGATGTTCTCTGAGTCTTAGGTGTAGAAGTATCATTGTAGATGTATCACTTAGGGCTAGACACCTCACAGCTATTTGATCTCTGCATTTGATCAGTTGTGGAACTCTGTAATAGTCACCATCAGTTGCAAAAGAATCTTCTTAGACAAATGGTAAGAGGTATACTTGTCTCTAAATATAGGGGTACATGTTTAAAACATAGTAAGACATTACACTAGTCTAGGGAAATGACAGAAGGCCTAGCTTCTGTGACCTCCCCAGCCATGTGCATTTAGCTATGTTTACAGTACCACAATTAATTCCTTGCATTGAGGTGGTAACATAGCTTCTTTAAAGCAGAATCAAGCCTGCATACCTCATCTTCCCACTCTGTCTCCAGTTCTAGATCTGTTTTCACTCTTCTGAAAATGATGTGGGATACAGATCTGACCTTTTCAAGGCCAAGGATTATCAGTGCTTGGAGATTTTGAATTCTCCTTGCTTTCCAAATGTTAGCTTAGAATCATATTTGCCCAACAGCCACACATCTATGGAACACACCACGATATTCTGTAATAGGCACTGTAGAAAGCCCAGAGACATTCCAGTGCTCCCCACGAGTCTATGCTTCATTGCAAGGGTCAAGGGGACTCAGATATCTGGCATGTCTTTCATCCCAAGTTCCGCTAGTCTTCTTTCTCAAAGGGTCCCATCTTCATGCTATTATCTTCATCTGAAATGTCCTTCCTGCTTTTCTAGACATTTGCAAAGCAAGCATATTGCCAGACTTCTGTCCTTATTTAACATCTTCTTTTTCTGGTCTTGACAAAGGCAATTAGTAATTGCTGTAATTTGCTGCCCCCTTTACTGCTTACATGAAGCATAACCATTTAAGCATTTATCATGCTGCCTGTTCAAGGCCTTTTATGTGCTAAATACAGAGTTAGGAATTTGGAACACTAAAGATCATTAAGACATAATCTTAGTCCTTAAGGAGCCAAAATCCAGTGGCAAGATTAATAGATTAAGACACAATTATGGGTGTGCAAAGTCCTCTGGAAATCTCTGAGGACATGTTTGTGGTAAGTTGAAGTCTATGAATATTGAAATATGTAGATCATGTCAGAGACATTTTATTTTCTTATTTTAATTGATAACTTTCTGTTAGCCATTACTATATGCATCACTTATTTTTGCAGCTTATCTAACAAAATTATTTTTATGTTAATTCGTTAGTTCAACATATATGCTTATGCCTTATATTTTGAATGAAACATTTGAAGAGAGCTATGTGTGTATTTTTTAAGAATAACTTCCATAGTAAATAGTATAATCAATTTCTTTCAGGTTTTTACTTGATAGTTTGTCACATAGTTTAAGAAACTGCACCAAAAAATTACATCTTTCATAAACTGTCAAAAATCTTTCAATTGTATCTAAATTACTTATATCTCACAAATTTGATTTCCATCATGGATAGCTTCACTTTGGCTCATATTAATAGTAGAGATTTTATTGCCTCCCTTTTAAAATTATATTTATAATACATGATAAATTTCTTAATTAAACTTCATATTCTTAGGGTCCTATCTTCCTTATATCTCACTGCTAGTTTGCCTTAAATCATACTCAAAGTATCAATAACAATTAGCCAAACTATAGTCTGAATATGGCATACGCAATAAATATGTTTCATAAAATTTGCAGGCAAAAATAAGGTTGTAAGGGGAAAAGAGGAATCTTATTTTTTGCTTAATGAATATTCAAGTGAAAACCCTTAACACCGAATCTATGCTCTTACCACACCAAGTTCCCTGAATTTTCAACAAGATGACCTGCCATAACTTTGTTCAACAACAGTAATGCAGAAGACACGTAAAATGTCAATATTTGCTAATTCTCATGCAAAAAGTTCATTCCAAAATATGAAACAACTGTCAGGTGCTCTGTGTTCAAGTGGTCTTGAAGCTCATTGGCTTCTTTCACTTCTTAACTAAGCTCTTTAAGGATAATGTCTCTTACCAAATTGATGTTATTTATTTTTGAGCCTTTTCCGTACCACTCATCCTGTCTCTGATTTACGGATTCAAATGAAAACTCTCACATGAAGGTAATATATCTTTGCAAATTATTCTTAGACATTTTTTTTCTTCTTTCACTTCTTAACTAAGCTCTTTAAGGATAATGTCTCTTACCAAATTGATGTTATTTATTTTTGAGCCTTTTCCGTACCACTCATCCTGTCTCTGATTTACGGATTCAGATGAAAACTCTCACATGAAGGTAATATATCTTTGCAAATTATTCTTAGACATTTTTTTTCCATATTCTGTTACTCTATTGGATTCTCTAGGGTTTGGATTCTGTTCA
>NW_008339517.1:4736549-4743337 GCF_000622305.1 Nannospalax galili
TTGGATTCTGTTCATGTACCTAGCTTTCTTCCCTACAACTTCCAATAAATAATGTGCATTCCCCTGTTTGCATATCTCACACTTTGTTATATGGAAGAATCAGGCTTCTTTGTTACTCCATCAACCGATGAGGCCTTTTCTTCTCACCTCAGTTAATTCCATCCTTTCAATGTGATATATATCAACTCAGAAAATGTTGCCATCCAGTCATTCTCTAACCTCCCTAGGTGTGGGATGACCCTGCTTGGAACATCCAGAGGTGGGCACTTACTGCATTGCATTTTTTACTTGCTAAACATAACTGTCTATTTTGTTTATCGGACTGAGCTTACTGGAATTCATCTCCATATCTCTAGGGTTCAAATCTGCTGTATAATTTTGTATACTAAAGGAGGAAACAAACCCAAGATCTAGAGCTACCATCTACCCAAAGAGCTGTGGAAGCAGGAGCCCTCTCCAGGATTGCAGGCAGAAGTACACAGTTCTAGTATAGGAATTTCTGAAACAATTTCTTGTTTCCATTAAGTAGGAGAATGAGAAAAGGGAAAAAGTTCCAAAGCCTGAAAATTGGGCTCAACTGAAAGACTTCCTTCAGGTAATCTGCCCATAAAAGACTAAAAAAAAAAACAGAATAAAACTATCTGAAATATATAGATAAGTAATCAATTGTGCTCCTCCAAAGCAGTCATGGCCACACGCTGAATCATAAGTAAATAAAGGACCAGTTATTAGTAATATTTGCAGTTAGACACAGTGTGGGTAAAAATCGCTTCATGAGTCAGTAGTTTCTGAGATTATAAAGCTATTATATAGTTGTTTCATAATTCTTAGTACTCGTATTTATTATTAACCAATACTTAAATTTCTTAGAAAGTAAGCATCCCAATCAGCACATAATAAAAATGAAACTGAAAAGTGCATATGATGGCATAGGACTAAATCTCATTAGGAATCAAGAGCCTTTGAGGTCACTGAAGAATGCCTGCTCCTTCGAGGTCACTTTGAATTCAATCTCTTATTGCCCTGGTAACACTTGCAAGGGCAGTCCCTCCTTAGAATTTAAATTACCATATAAAAATTAGCATAGGCTTTGCTGAGGCCCATTAAAGGAAAAAAACACTTCTTCCAGGCCAGAGATGTTCTACCAAATGTTCTACACCCTCCTCTGCCTGCCCTCCTATCCCCGCCCCATCCATGTAAATATTCTTTCTCCAGTGTTCCCCCTTCCCCCTTTATATTCCAACATTCAATTTCCCCTCCCATGAAGTCTCTCTACCATGGCCCCTTACTAGTTTCCTGATCTCTATGGATTTTCCAGTTGCAACACACATATATAAAGATTCAAAACCGTCATCCACTCATGAGGGAGAACATGTGTCATTTGTCTCTATGGGACTGGGTTACCTCATTCAGGATGATTGTTCCTAGCTCTATTCATGCATCTGAAAATTTTATAATTTCATTTTTGTATTATTCCAAAGAGAGGCAATTTTTAACACATTTTTCCAGAAGTAACTTGAAACAGGTTACACAACAATATATATGCAATGAAATTTAAGGGGGGAAATAGGAATAAGAAATCAAAGACCAAAGGATTTTCCAACATGAAAAAATTAAATAATGAAGATTTCCATTATCCTTGTTCTTTTTTTTTCTTTTTCTTTTGGAAAATCCTAATGAGAGTATTGGGCTTACTAACAGAGCATAGGGTGATGGTTTATTTAGAGAAGAGAGCTTCCTCATTTATAGCTGCACTAGAAAGTCCACAAGATTTTTTTTCTTAATAGTTAAATAATACTCTATTGTATAAATATACCAACTTTAATTATCTATTCATCATTTGATAAACATCTAGGTTATTTCCATTTCCTGCTAATTGCGAATGGAGAAGCAATAAATATGGGTGAACAGATATCTCTGTAGTAGGATATAAAATTCTTTGGGTATATGTCCAAATCATGTGGATCATGTGGTAGATCTATTTCTATCTTTTTGAGCATGCTCCAGACTGATTTCCATAGTGGTGGCATCATTCTGCATTCCCACTAGCAGTGCGGAAGCATTTACCTTTCTCTCCTTGGTTGCCAGCATTTGTTGTTGCCTTTTGAATCTTAGCCTTTCAGACTAGGATAAGATGAAATTTCAAAGTAGTTTTAACTTGCTTTTCCCTGATGACTAAAGATGTTGAACATTAAAAAATATTTCTCAGCCATTTGTGTTTCATCCTTTGAGAATTCTGTGTTTAGTTACCTGCCCCAATTTATTTATTTTTATATTTAGGTTTTAGGGTTCTTTGCACATTCTGAGTACCTAGCTTCTGGCAGAGGTAAAGCTTGTAAAGGTTACACTAAGGACATTTAGAAAAAAGTATGGTGGACTACCACTATAGAAGCTTCTTAAAGTATATACAATAAAAGATTAATTGGAGTTACCCTATATTTGGCCAACACTGGACACCATCACATA
The DNA here is from genome assembly GCF_000622305.1 of Nannospalax galili. Taxonomy (NCBI): domain Eukaryota; kingdom Metazoa; phylum Chordata; class Mammalia; order Rodentia; family Spalacidae; genus Nannospalax; species Nannospalax galili. The sequence continues at coordinate 4,739,016 of NW_008339517.1, forward strand.
ACAAATAAAAAGCCCAATGCTGGGACTGAATGTTGAGCAGGCATTGCCCCTTCTCTTTGTTACATGTCAGAACTTGACATTAAGATCTTGCCGAAGATAATATGTACTTGAGTTGTAGAATAAACAAGGGGAAATCAAGATGATGCTGACCTTAAGACTTCATTTCTACTGGCTAGCTTTCATAGTGTTGGAAAGTGCTATGCATGCTACCAGAAGAGAAAAGTAACCATCTGCTTTGCCCAGCTGTGAACCACGCAAGCTACAATGACAATTGGCCTGGCAAGGTAAGCCCACTGGTGCAATAGTAAAATCTGTGCAAGGAATCAACCACTTTCTGACTCGAGTTAAGGTCTGATTCTGAAGATGGAGCCCATACATAACACTGATTTCAAGTCAAGAAACCCGTGAATAAGCAGGTCATGTGCCATAGGGGAGAACCTACTACTTTATTCTGCTAAATAGGCGTAGTATTGAACTGACTCTTAATGATTTATTGTTGTACCAATAATGGATCTCTCAACACACACAAGAGAAACTTTATCATGCAGAAGATGGTGATTAACACAGAGATCCGTAACTTGTCACCAATGTAGAGAATCTGAACTGAAGAGTGCTTAGTCTGCAATTGGACATTTATATCAAATGTCTGTCCCCCAAGACTCAGGAACCATTGCAGAATAGAGGCCAGAAACATTGTAAGAGCCAGAAGTGATGGATGACCAAAAGGATGTAGATTTTTTTCAGTTCGTTGTGCTTATACAAACTCAAAATAACAATAACAGCATGCACTAGGCTTATCCCAACTCAAACTACAGATAAATTCAAACCTAGATAAGAAGCCTGAGCCCCAGCCAAGGAACTATTGGCAACTGGCATCAGCTGGAAGAGGTAAAGTTAATGTTTTTTAAGGGTGTGATGCTCAGTAGGTTAAGTAGTCTCCAGTGAATAGACCCACAGCAAAGGGCATTTGAGGGCACAAATTAGACTCAGTGGTGTGTGTGTGTGTGTGTGTGCGTGTGCGTGTGTGTGTATGTGTGTGCCTGTGTCTGTGTCTGTGTATGTATGTCTGTCTGTCTGTGTGTGTATGCATGTATAAAAATAGAGCACATTATTAAATCAGGTGAGGAATAGTAAGGAGGGTGTAAATAGTGGAGAGGACTGAATATCATCTATATACATTGTATGAATTTCTCAAAAATTCAATAAAATATGTTTTTAGTGCCTGTGTATGGCTATGGAGTCATCCGGTAGATTTCAGTGGTAATGTTTATCACCTCTACTAATTAACATGACATAAATTTCCATGCTTCCTCCTCAAATATAATACATTTTTTAACATTTGTTGATTTTTGTGTGTGTGTGTGTATATCACACAGAACATCTCAATCCATCTTATTCAACTATACATCCACTTCCTAGATGGCACCCTCCCATAGCCTCCCTCCCCCAACTAGGGCCCTTATACTCTGTTATCCTTGTTACTGTCTGCTGTGTTGTCGGCACCCCCAGCCGTTCCCTACTACTTGTCCATCTGGTGAATCTACTCAGCCTATGTAGAGGTCTTTGTTTTAGGAAGGTCAGCTGTTCCTCATCTAGCAGCAATCAGTAAATGTTCTACTCTTGGCAATAGGCAGAGAGGTGACATTTTAAGCTGCCCAAAACATTATATACTGTAATATCTTCCTTACAGTTGATCCAGCTGGGCCGATCAATCATCTGCCACGAAGTGCCAACCCCTAAAAAAATGGTTCACCAATGACATGCTGAGAAGCGAGAAAGAATAATTACACCTATAATGAGATAATGAGGTTATCTTTCCCATAAGGCCCTCCCTCAGTGCAGCTGTTTATAGAGATTTTATCCTGAAGCATTATGGGGCATGTTGGGTTTTCTGAGTCTTAAATCAGAGAATCATAATCTTTCCTTTTCATTCTTATTATCTATTTTCCAAGTATGGGGCAAAAGCCTGAGCATACTTTCTCAGCACTCTCAGCGGCTTCATTCTTTGTCTGATGCCCCCTCCCCATCTGCCCTGAAGACATGGGCTTCTCTCATCCTCCTCTCCATCTCCATCTTCCAGGCAGCTGCCAAGATTTACAATTTGACTTCTCTGTTGCTTTTCTCTCAAACTCTAATAAAGTTATTCTAGGGCTTCCTTCTGAGCCAATTTTAGAATTCTTTTCAAAATATTTTTAAAACTTTAAAATATTTTGTTGTATGTAACAAAAAACACAGCACCAGAAAGGAGCTATTTCCCTTGAGTTGTTGGTTACAGTAGTCCAAGAGACTCCCAAGAAGCTCCCAAGATAACACAGGCTATTGTCACAGCCCTTGATTGCATCCAAGAACTTAAGAGTTAGACCCTATTGCTGAAGGCAGGACATACTCTGAACTTGGAGCAATCAAGCTGGAACTGGCCTGGAACTTCCTCCCAGAAGACTATCACCCATAGTATCAGTAGATATTATGTAAACCACCAAGGTAGAAAACCAACCAATGATCCTATGCAAATTAAAAGTCTATAAATCACAATGATCAGCCCAGCAAGTCATCTCTACTGGTGTAGTAGTGACACTTAGATCTTGAGGGTCATCAACAGCTTTCTAATTGGTCTTAAACCTTGACAAATGTGAGAGAACTCATGTGTGGTACTGTAAACATAGCCAAATACACATGTCTGAATAAGTTAGAGATCCTAGAGAAAAACCTACTTTTGTCCCATCCCTAGACAAAGGTAATTTCTTACTGTATTATAAATACCTATTCCTATATTTACAGACAATTGTACCTCGCACCACCCAACAAAGAAGCATCTCATTACAACAGATGGTGATCAATACAAAGTTCACAGATGGTCAAATACAGAGCATATGTATCTCTGAGATGCACAGTTCTAAGTGACACATCTATCTACAATGCGACTTCTCCACCCAAAGCTCAGAGAGAGCACAGCAGAACAGGAGGTAGAAAGAATATCAATATATTTCTCAGCTCTCACAAGTAAAGCTTGCTCATGCAACATACAGTGATTAACATAGAAAGTCACACAACTGACCAAAGTTCAGAGAATAAGATACTGGTTAATGTTTTCCCCTAAGTAGGACACCTATATCAAATCCATGCCACCCAAAGCTTAGGAGCCACTGCAGAAGAGGGGGCAGAAATATTGTAAGTGCCAGAGGTAGTAGATGACCATAAGGAAACAGTTTTCTGGCAAGCTGGACAGTTATCCATCTGAACTTAAAGCAACATTAACTGCATGGACAAGACCCACAAGGCTCAAGACAGACAAAATCCCAGCACTAAAGTAAGGAAGAAGGTAAGAAGTCCCCAACTTACCTGAGGAAGTATTGGCAATGGATAACTGCTGGGAGAGGGAAAGTCTGTTTTCTTTAAGGGTGTGATGCTAGGTAGGTTAACCAGGCTCCAATAGATGGTTGTACACTGAAGAACACTTGGGGACATAAACTTTTTCTGTAGGCCTTAATATACATGACAGAGTACATAAATTCCAGTAAGAAGCTGTAACATAGGGATAGTGTCTAAATGTGATCAAACATACCAGATAAAATTCTCAAAAATTCAATAAAAATTTTAATGGCCAAGATTGGGGCCCTCTGCCTGTTTCCTGGTGTTTGCGTTAGCGTTGTGCACGCTGTCACCATTGCTGTAAGTTCATAGGAATATGTTCCCAGGAGCCTGGGCACCTCTGCACCACCCCTGGCTCTTAAAATCAGTCTCCAGTGAATGAACTCACACAGAGGAAAACCTGGATACACAAACTGACTTGATTGACAGAATGCATGAAATACTGTGGGCAAGCTATAAGGGGTGCAGATATGGGAATGGTCTAAATATGAGTGAGATGTACTGTATGGAAGGTACGAAAATTCAATAAAACCACACATTAAAAAAATGACAATTTTTAAAAATATTTCATTTTTTTAAGAATTTCACATATATGCTGGGTATGGTGGTGCAAGCCTTTAATCCCAGCCCTCTCTGTAGGCAGAAGCAAGTGGATCTCTGTGACATCCAAGCCAGCTTGGTCCACATAGTGACTTCCAGGTGGGCTAGGATGAGGGAGACCCTTGTCAAAAAAATAACGACCCCCCAAAAGAATTTAACACATTAATACTGTATTTATAACATTTTCACACCTCCATCTCTCCCCTCCAACTTCTTTAATCAAGAAGACTAAGAACCCCAAAAGAAACCTTGATTTATGTATAAAAAAATAAAATAAAACAGAAGTGGGAAGAAATTAGCAGTTTATTCAACATCGCCAAACTTCTCAAATGAAACCTCTGACTTTGACTCAC
>NW_008339517.1:4743417-4763090 GCF_000622305.1 Nannospalax galili
TGTGTGTATGTATGCGTGCGTGTGCACATGCACACACACACACGCACACACGCATGCATGTTCTCAAGTGCCTGTGGAGGCAGAAGACAACAGAATTACAGGTGCTTAAGTGCTAGGGCTATAGGTGGTTGCAAGCATCAGGACATGTGTATTGGGATCCAAACTCAGTCCTCTGGAAGATGAGCAAGCACTCTTAAACACTGAGCCATTTCACCATTCTGGACTTGAATTTTTATTCCAAATCATTATTCTTTCTTCTTCTACTGTAAAGTACAAGAAAACAAGGCATTCTTATACTAATTGTGAATGTTTTTCAACCAAAAAAAGCCCATAACATTTTATTTCTAATAAACAACTTGAAGAAATACGTTGGGAAAAGGTGACAAAAGCACAAAGAATCCTTTTTTTCAGAAAAATTAATCATAGAACACAGAAAGCATCTAATTAGCTGTACTTTCTGGGGGCAGATCACTGCTCCCTATTATGGTCATCAGTCAATAAGAAGTCAGTCACTTAAGAGAAATACCTTTTCATTGTCAATGGTTCAAGTCAAAACCTTTTTACCTTTCTGTTGTTGTTGTTGTTATTTTTGTCAGGATCTCCCTTGTCCCAGCCTGCCTGGAAGTCACTATGTAGACCAGGCTAACCTCAGTCTCACAGAGATCTGCCTGCCTCTGCATACAGAGGGTTGGGATTCACACTCCACCATGACAGGTTAAGTCATAGAACTTAAATTTTTGAATAGAAGTTTTCATCAAGATATCACAAAAGGGTTAAAGGATGGAGTGGTGTAAAACAATATTTCTAACCATTTCAACTTCATTTTTTGTTCTGCTTTCTGAACTTGCACATTTTATTTCTTTCTTATATTGAGTGACTTTTCAAGTGGTCCTGCCGTGAGCCAGTAGAATTACTAAGAGGTTTCTGATTTCATAGCTATTTTTTATTATATTTGGAAGCTGGTCTTAAGTAGAGCTAAAACTCCAGGGCCACTATTTTAGAGTAGTAAAGATTGACATCTAAATTATGATCTAAAGAAAGTACCAGGCCATAGCTTTCATTGAACGTAGGAAAGAATAAAAAATGGATTTGTCTCTGGAAATGCTGGCTAGTTGACGTCTTTGAGAAATTTTAAAGCATGTTAAACTTCAAATCTTAGCAGTGAAAATGCAATAGACATTTGGCTTACATCTATTATTCTTACTTAATACTGAGTTAAAGTTCTTTAAATCTAGTGCTAAATCACTCTCCAGTTTTCTGGGGAAAATATGGTTGTATATGATTTAAGAGACTAAAGTAGATGTTTTAGGGATTAGTAGTAATCAATAGTAAGACTTAACACAGAAACACAATTTGTCGCAAAAGAACAGGAAGGCACTCGTTGTCTCGGCTCAGTTCAAATGTAGCAACAGAGCCAGGAACTTTATAATTTTTAAATTTAAATCTCAGTACGTATGAATTTAAGGTTATTTTTCCCCTTGCTACACGAATGATGCCAGAGAAGTTAGGACACGCATCAGAGATTACGTGAGTAAAAATTCCACGCAGTTAGAGTACATTTTCTCCTCATGCATTTATTCTACTTTTCCTTTGAAATTAATTTCAGATGGTCTCTCTAAGGACACTTATACCTAATTCTCAGTTTCCTACATGACATAGACGTCCAGGCTTTGTGTCACCAGCATATCCTAAAGGTAAAACTGAATAATAAGTCGGGTGTGGTGGCACACATTTTAATCCCAGCATTTAATCCCAGGAGGCAGAGGCAGGCAGATTTCTGTGAGATCAAGATCTCTGTTCTACACAGAGTTCCAGGCCTTCTGGGACTACAGGGAAACCCTATATCAAAAAGACCAAAAAAAAAATTAATTAAGTAAATAAATAATAGCAAGAAAAATAATAAGAAATTTGTCCATTTCTTCATTTAACTCACTTTATAGGATTTAATGAACTAGGTATCTACCTAAACAAATGGTATATTGGGCTGGAGACATGGTTCAGCGGTTAAGAACACTGGTTGTGCTTGCAGAACACCTATGTTCGAATCCCAGCACGCACATGGCAGCTAACAGCTGTCTGTAACTCCAGTCCCAGGGGATCCGACAGCCTCTTCTGACCTCTGCGGGCATTGCACAACCCAGGTCCACTTACCTACATGCAGGTAATACATACATACACATTAAATAAAAAAATTAATTAAATTTAAAAAAGAAGCGGTATATATTAAGCAATTAGAAAGAAAATATTTGTTACATAAAATGACATAATTAAATTCCAGACAAAAGTCTATGTAACTTCTAAGGTTGTGTGTTTGTGTACGCCAAAGCTGAAAGGATACTGGGGAGCATCATTGTCCAGATCTGGACTCTCAAGTTGTACCTGCAACTTAACACTTACATTCTGAAACATACAGATGTAATAGAATTTGCCTTAAAATCTGCGTGTACAAAATTGTTCCACAACTCAAGCAAGGAACTGACAATGAACTGAGTACCCTCATATAAGCCGCCTTATATGAGGAGATGAATTAGTCTAGGTAAATGTGTAAGTTAGTTATTCAAAGGCAATATCTATATTTAGTGTAAAACACAAAGAAAGGGATGTGATTCTTCTTCTAAAAACTACCATATCACTCCCGTTTTATTAGTCGAGTTTCCTAGGGGAAAGAGAATGGCTGCTTCCCCTCTACAACTGACTGAACCTTGGGAATGTGAAAAAGAAGGAAAACAAATACCTTTACACTACCATTGACCAGACCAGGACTCTCAAGTTGTACTTGCAACTTAACTCATATTCTGAAGACATATAGAATAGAAATTGCCTTAAAATCTTCATGCATCAACATTTGCTTAAAATTCATGATACTAAAACATAATCATTTTTATATTCTGATCATTTTCATATATAATATGTTTTTTTTTTGGTCTTTTTGAGACAGGGTCTCCCTGTAGCCCCAGCTGATTGCTTAAAATTCATGATACTAAAACATAACCATTTTTATATTCTGATCATTTTCATATATAATATGTATTTTTTTTGGTCTTTTTAGACAGGGTCTCCCTGTAGCCCCAGCTGACCTGGAACTCACTATGTAGACCAGGCTGGCCTCAAATTCACAGAGATCCACCTGCCTTTGCCTCCTAAGTGCTGGGATTAAAGGCATTTGCCACCATGCCTGGCATAATATGTATTCTTAATTTACTGAAACTGTGACTAAATCTCTTATGAAGTAGAATGGAGTCACATCATTCCAAAGTCAGATGTACAATCTCAAACTAAGAACACAAGTACAGTTAGGAAGAGCTCAAGTGCATGAATTAGACTGCTCCCATCTTCTGATGAGATTCTGACTACACATGTGGAAGAACAAAGGGCTGAGGAACACAAATATATGTCTCACAGCAGCGTATAGAAAGGATTCAAATGCCTGGTTACTAATTCAACGTTTAGCCATAGTTTCATGTTGACTCATTTCTTGAAATGATAATGCTGCCATTAATTTCTTTTGAGCATTTATATAAAGTTGTAACACAGAGCCAGGGAGTAGAGAGTGGATATTGATTGCTCAGGACATACATTCTAGCAGACCATAGATAGTATATGCTATGAATTCATATCATTTCTAGGAAGATATTATGATAAGGATATTATCTTCAATTTTCAGGAACCATTATATCCAATGTAGGTTAATAGATTTTGCATGTTGACACAAATAATGTGGAATAAAATCCAAGTTTATGAGATGAGTCATGGTGCTGTCCCTCAAGTTTCCTTTTGCTTTTTATCTACAATATGATCATTTTATGAAGTGGCAGGTTTCAGTGGGATAAACTTCTCACGATTCATAGCTCCAACTTCAAGCACAGCATACATATATATACATAATATGTAGATATATATGTAGATAGATAGATGATACACATACACCTTACTACATACATGCACCACACACACACACACACAGACACACACATACACACACACACACACACATATGGTTCTGGTGACTATTGTATTACCAGTTAGTCAACATAGAAAGAATTTGATGAAGGACGAAGGGGATTGGGAGGATGGAAGAGGGCTGAGAGGGAGGATGATGAATAAGAACAAAATATAATGATAGATGTGCTTGAAAATGTCACAGTGAATTCCATTACTGCTTGTGATAACGTGTTTCTGTTTCTTTTTCTTTTTTTCCATGGTGTAAGCCAGGCTGACTTTGCACTAATGGTTTACCTGCCTCTGCTTCTTCAGCATATGCTTTTGTTGTGATCCACCACAACTTGCATAGCTTAAAACTGTCAAGGTATTTAGATAAAAACTGAGGAGGAGAAAAGGGGAAGAGGGGACATAATAAAGTACTGGAGGAGCTGAATATGATCTAAGTGTATTATATAAAGTATGAAAGGATATTAATGAAACCCCTTATTTGTACAGTGAATAGACAAATTTAAAGGAGGCGCCTCAAAAAATAAAAGTCTAATGATTTTGATTCTAGATAAGTTTTGGTGGTTACAAGAAAAATGGCAATGAGTTTCTGTATTTAATATTTCAGTATTTATTATTGGTAATAATCATAATGAAATAATTATATTGTTATTTCTCAATCGGCATTGAGAAATGATGTCAATTTTCCCCCTCTCAACTGCTATAGAACACACACCACAGCCTCACCCCACACACATGCATATACACATTATAACACACACACACTCACCTACGTACCAACTATACCCCACCACACACACACTCCACACACCATACTACACACTAAACACACAGATATATATATACACCTTACTACATAAATGCATTAAGCACATCAGAACAAACACCCATGCACAACCCACACAAACACCACACTCATGAATCATATATGTACACTACACCCACATCACTCATACCAACTACACATTGAAACGCACACCCCCCCTCACCCCCCACCCCCCACACACAGACACTGCTCTCGATGTTCAGAGACATTTTCTATTGTATATTTTTTTGTTAAGTCCAATTGTTAAGTGATTACATTATCTAGCTTCTTTCTACTAAATGCTAAGTGCTGGGGAAAATTATATCCATTAAATTAAGCATCACATATATAATGCTTCTTAATTTCAGGAAATGTTAATTTATTATTAATTTTTCAGATAATATTCTGCTAGCTGTCAGAGTAGCCTGGCATGGCTAATCTTCTTTTCCCTAGATAGTATACATTTCTATAATTTGTTCCTACATAATGCTTATTAACAGTAAAATACTTGTTTTTACCTTTTTCAATAAAAATGCCTGTTTTGGTCATATTTGTTAAGAACTCGATTCTCTAACTTTGTAAAAGTTTAATCACCCAATATCGATCTTGATTAGACCTCAGGCACACATGGATGAGAGCAATTTCTGAGATATATTAAGACTTTCTTTTATTAGTGTGTCTCTAGTGCTTGGAGTACAAACGAACATACTTTAGGTTATCTGTGGCTTTGCTTTCTTAGTTCCCAGACCTGTTAAGAGTGTCTCCCTGTGCTTCTATTAAGCCAAACATAATACAGATTCTTGGACATTTCATTCTAATGTGTAACAGAGATTACAGCACCAGCCTCTTAGACTGCCATTCGACAACGCTGATGCTGTACCTTCAGAAATATACAGAATGTGGGACCAAACAATAGAAGCATGTAAATCTCAGATGGTTACAAGTAAAAATGTCTTTGGCATTCTGTCTGCAGTGAAAATGTTTCTAAATATACCTAGCACACGGCTATATCCAATTTAAAAAAAAAAAAAGAATGTAATTGGTAGAATTTTATTTCCTATAAATAGGTATTCATTTAGTGTTTTAATTCCAAAGAGTCTACAATTAGGCTTTCTTTCTATATAGTCACAGTTCATAACATATGTCCTTTAATTAAGTGTATTAGCCCTAGCCCTTTGCAAAAAAAGATTCAAATATAAAAGTAATCCATATTTATGACCTATTCCTTTTAAGTTTCTGTTTTAGCTTTCTCATAAACTATAAATTCAACCGGGAAGAGATATTTTGAAGTAACTATGGAACTTTCATTTTGAGCAAGTGTTAATATTTTTATGTGGATTAAAATATGTTTTTATCCTTAAACCACTGCCAAATGAACACAATGCATAGTGGCAGAGATGGGTTTATAAACAAAAATCTCTGGCATCATCTATCAGTTAAACAGTTTATTATTTTATAATGAAAAGACACTATCACTAATATGTCAAACAACTCTTTCATTCTCATCTTATTTTCTCTTTTTTGTCATGGTAAATACAGTGCTGTTATCTCTGGACAGGATGACAGCTTCAGGCAAGAGATACAGCTCATGGGACTAGAACTTTAATCTAAAAAGCCAGGAGGAAACAGCACAGGAGGAAAATCAGACAGGACAGTCCTGAAGACAAAAAGCTCCATTTCATAATCAGAAGCCCTGCTAGACCTCAAGCAGACTAGAGAGGCTGGACTTTCCATAGCAAAATGAGAGAAAATGGGAATTGGCAAATGCCTCTTTGGTGTGAAGTTGGGGGATGAACATTTAACAAAGGATGCAATAGTATATCTGAGGCACCACAGAAAGACAGAGAGGATTAAGGGGCCCTGGAAGGGAAAGGAGGCCTTCACCTCAGAGTCTTCCACCAGCAGAAGTCAAGAATTCTAGCATAATGAACACACTGGCTTTTATAAAGAGATGTTTCAAATGAGCATGTTAAAACAGGAATGAATCATGCTTAAAGCCAAAGCATATATGATCATTGTCCCTTTCCTAGATGAAAACCTGCGAGTCTGAAAATCTCATGAACAAGACTATAAATTATAAAACTGTTTTAGCTCCCTTGTACAACCCTTGTGAACAGTGGTTTATTTCTGCAGCTATAATTCTAGCCAATGTACCCTATTGAACTAAGAACCTGTGATCTCATTTGCCAGCCTAGGGACTGTTCTCTGGGCTTTCTTGTAGTTTTCCCATTCACCTTGAAAAAAAATTCATTAAGCTCAGGAAGTACACAACTCAAAGGATTCAGGAAGTTCCCGAAACTGACCATGTACACTGGTCCAAGCTGGTTGGAAGAAAAAGAGGAACTGAGCTCTCTACACTTTCCAGCTACCTGCAGGTTGTACAGTGTACTCTTCAGTTTCCAGGCTCTGTGAGCTGCCACCCATAATGGGCTGGGCTTTTGGTGACTCAGTTGTCTTTGACTCATTGTGCTCCTGTAAGTAACCCTCACCAATACTTCTGTAACCCCAATAAAACTCCTTTTTGCACCAATTTGGACTTTGATGATATTCTCACTTTGATCTGTCATCAGATCACCTCTATCTGGGGTGAGGAGACACTTGTTCACAGCTCCCTAGGAATATTGTGACACAACAATACTTACAAACCTCCATTGCTGACCCTAACTAAAAGGCATTGATGTAGCTAAATGGAATATTTAAGGAAAGTATGGGTTTTAATCCTTGTTTTCTCCTTCTGTCTCTGCCAATAGATTTCAGCTGACATGTTTGTGCTCAGAACACTAACACAGCCAGCTAAAACCTGTGGTCTTGTGTCCCAATGAACTTCCTCAGTCATGTTTGTCTCAGATGGAGATATGTGCAATGATTTTCAGACAAAGGATGCATTTTAACATTTATTTTCTTTCTAAATTTATAATAATTTACCTAATTTTGAGACTGTACATAAGTTTCCTTCTCATTGTAACTCACTGCCTAAGGTATAAAAGATAAATGCTTTCTCCTTTTGGGTCCAGACTTAGAATCTCAAGTCCTCTGGACCAGGCTACAGCCTCAATAAACCTGTGTTCTGCGTGTCCTGGTGTCTTCTGATATGTCCTGCCACAGTGCAGCAAGTCCCTGTTACCCTGCAAATCAAGGTGATTGTTTATAAAAGCAGCTCTCTGGCAAATGTACCCTGTAGAAATTTCAAAACAGAACAAAAAAACAACAAAAGGATAGCAGGAAACCTTCCTTTACTTCATCAATCAATGATTGATAGTAAATGTAGGAAAAACCAGCGATGTAAGACAAAAATATTTTTTTAATATTTATTATTTTTATTTTATGTGTATGAGTGTATCATGTGCATGTATGTGAGTGCACCCGTGTCATGCAATGCCGCGGACGCCAGAAGAGGGCTTCGGATTCCCCTGGAACTGGGGTTAAGGACGGTTCATAGTTGACATATGGGTGCTGGGAATCAAACCCCGATCCTCTGCAAGAGCAGTCAGTGCTCTTAACTGCTGAGCCACCTCTCCAGCCCCAGAGCTCAACATTCACTCCAGTTCTGAAAATAAGAACTACCAGAACCCCAGAGTTCTTATGCATGTGAGACAGTAATACTGAACGTTGAAAGCATGTTGGATCATCAGTGCTGTAATGTCTCAGTAGCTGGCAAAAGACTGACAGTGAGGAAAGCCCTGGATCAGGAGACCCAGTCCCCTAGCTGCTGTTGTAGCAGCCCCCACAGTTCTTTAGGAGGTGTCGACTTAGGTGAAGCCAGTCTTCTTTACTACACAGAAGAAAAGAATTTCAGGATGCAGGAGTATGAAGCAAAGTGGGAATTTATTAAGAAAAGGTTTAGCATAACTTTAAAGACAAGCATTAATGGAGATGAACAGAAAGACGTTTAGAAAACAGTCCACACTTAAAGTGCAGGTGGGCTTCTCAGCAGAGAGCTGCATTTGAATGTCTTAGCAACAGCCAAAGGCACTTGGCTTCTGAAGTAATGATATTCAGAGGGTTTCTAAGGATCTTTTATTTTCATTACCTACTTGAGATCATAGGGTGGTCTCTGAAGAATAATGGGCAAGATTACAAACTGATAAGATAGAAATAGGTCAAAGGGGTTAAGTGAATCTACTATGTTTACATTGCAAGGAAGTCAAGACTGAGTTCATAATCTTGTATATAAGATTCTCAGAAAATTATAGATTTAAAACTAATAACAGTAAATTTAAATTTATTTAACGGTAATATACATTGAGAACTTAAACATGCTTTATTATTATTTTAAGTTTATTTTTTGAAATATCTTTTTTTAAATATTTTATGTGTGTGAATGTACTTTCTGCATGTATGTATGTGTACCTGTGTCGTGCAATACCAACAGAGGTCAGAAGAAGGTATCAGATCCTTTGGAACTGGAGTTATGGACAGTTGTTAGCTATAGGCGAGCACACGCTGGGCTCTCAGGGTCCCAGCGCGCACTCCTGGGCAGTGAAAGTTCCTCCGCTACTGAGGTCTACTCAGTTGATCCCATCCCTATTTCACCCGTATACCTTCCTCAGGATGTGAGGTCCACTGGCCACTTGGATCACACGGGAAGCGTATGAGGGACAGCGAAAGCCAGGGTGTCCGCGAGTCGGTGACGGAGGAATTGCGCCCCCCGGGGAGACTGGATCACAGGATTTAGTGTTACAGCTCAAGACAAGTGACTCAGCTCAGATCTCAGTGATTCAGCTCCAGCTCCAACTTTATTGGGGTAAAACTAGGACTATTTATAGTGTAGAGACAGCAGAAGAAGCCTTAGCTGATAGGTACTTTTAGGATGCCTCATTTACATAGGGCGGTGGGCTTCTATCAGGCTATCAGACAACACCTGATTAAAAACCTGGTAGCTCCTGTGCGGGAGGGCATGTATTTGTGGCGAGCACTTTAAAAGAAGAGTCAGGGAGGATGCCAGGAAGGCACTCTGCTATGAAAAGAAATCTGCAGCACATGGTTTCCAAGCTCGTGAGCTATCTGGACGTGAAGAGACTTCTACTTTGCATAACAGAGGACCCCAACAGTTAGCCACCATGTGAGTGGTGGGACTCCAACCCAGGTCCTCTACAAGAATAGCCAGTGCTCTTAACCTCTGAGCCATCTCAGTTCCAAACATCTTATTTCTAAAAAGAATTCTTGTCTCTATATAGGCCATCTTTACAGTGAAATTTTCTAGTTTTGCTGAAATTCTTAAGTTTTAGCCCATGAAAATCTCCAACCAGACCCCATGAGGAAAGGGGCTTCTTACTTTCCCTCCCACATCTACTCAATTTTCCTCTTTCTCTCCTGCCTTACATATATTCCTTGATTTAACAAAAGGAAATTTATGAGGGAGAAAAATATGGAAGACCCCAGATGTTTTTAGGAGGATGAAGGAAACATTATACAAGGGAAGACACTCTTTTAGTCCAGTCTTAGAGACACAGACATTGAGTACATGACAAAGGAAAGATGACCTGCTTCAGGGGACATGGAGCTGAGTTGACAGGAGACTTGCTGTATACAAACATGCTAGGAGCACAAATAGGGAAATGAGGAGGAGGAGTGACAGGACATTTTTCTGAGTGGCGTTGTTGACTATTTTAACCAAATTTTCAACAATTAAAATTCTTACTGTTTTCACTGTGTTAAACTTTTCCCAAAGTTTGCAACAATTCATTAATCATCATAAAAATCCAATAAAGTTAATGCAATTCCCAGAACAAACTGTCAGTATTTTTAAAGCCTGGAGGAGAATCTCAATAATGTTACATGGGTTAAATAAAATAACGTCTTTCATATTTGCAAGGGAGAAATGGTATCAATTCAGTATGGGAACTCTGGCTATTTCATGGTGATTAAATGTTCTGAATGATATATGTACATGCCTTTGAAAAATAAGAATGGAGAAAAATAGGCATTGATTTAAAATGCAGTTCATTTGCTAGACAAAGAGAAAACATAGGTTTGTAAAAAGGTAATAAAAAAGACCTTTAGTCATGAAACATTTGAGAAAAATGTACATAACTTCTGTTCATAATCCTGTGTTTTCTTTATAAGCACAAAACCTTAAATGAGTTGTTTAAGATGCCTTGTAGATGAACATGATAGAAGTCTAAATTTGCTTACTGGCATCAGCCTTTAATTATTTGCATAACCAGAATATATGGAATTTCCTCCAAAGTTCTTAAATCAATTGCCTATGTGTAGGTCATTGTTCATGAGCTAGTCAGAGAAGTTAATTAATTTTCAGTTGATACTTGAAACGAGACTTTCTCCCTTTGTGTTACCAAATTAGCAACCTAGCCCAGAGCTGCTTACAAGTATTCGATATCCTTCCTTTGAAATTCAGCTCTGTCCCTTCCTTCCTGGCATAACACTGTTCTTTATGCAGCCTGGTTCAGACCAAATGAAATTCTTACCACCTAACTCTCTTGGAACCTGATGTGGTGGTACATGCCTATAATTCAAGCATTTGGGAGATAAAGGCAAGAGGACACACAGTACAAGTTTGGGGCCTGACCTACATAGCAAGTTCCAGACCAGCTCCAAAACAGGCACAAAAAATTGCTACTGGAATTGGTATAGTAGTTGCATTCAATCTGTCTATCAGTTTTGAGGTAAATGATATCTTCACTCTGTTGAATCTTCAAATTCACAGTGTGGTGTTCTTATGGATTTATTTAGGTTTACAAGTTTTCATTAGCATCTTATAGTTTTAAGTAACAAAATCATACATGCATTTTTTGCTAAATTTTCATTTAAGTATTTCATTTTTCAGTGATGATAAATTATATTTATTTCTATTTCTAGTGAATATATCTCATTACTTCATATCTATAATTAATTCTGGATGTTTTGGTCATTCACTGGAATTTTTATGTGTATACTCAGGTAATTTGCTAATGCAATTAAATTTCTTCATCTTTATTCAGCATAAATTTAACTTCTGTTTCTTTTTATGCTCATTGGCTAGATCTTCTAACACTACATGTAAATAACAATGATTACTAATAATTTTATTATTTCTTAATGGCAATTGACACAACATTACCAGGTGATTTTATATATACTCTTTATCAAATTGAAAATGGTACACTTTTATTTCTATTTCCTTGGAATTTTAAACTATCAATGTTAAACCTTATCAGATAGTATTTCCACATTGATTAATTAGATCATGTATTTCTCATTTCAGCCTGTAGAATACTGAATCAGATTTGTACCCTGGGAATAAATTCCACTGTACCATTATGTTCAACTTCACACATTTCTGAACTATATTTTTTAATGCTTTGTTAAGAATTTTTCTTTCTGGCTGGGGGATGTAGCTTAGCTGGTAGAGTGCTTGCCTAGCATGTATAAAGCCTAGGGTTCAATTCCCAGCACAGCATAAATCAGGAGTGATGGAATATACCTGTTTCTGCAGCACTTGAGAAATGGAGGCAGGCAAATCAGAAGTACAAGGCAATTGTTGACTACATAAGAGTCTGAGTCCAGCCTGGGAAACATGAAACCCTGTCTCAATCTTTCCTTCTCCATTGCTAGAAGGAATTAATCGATAAATTTTATAATTTTGCTTCATCTTCATCTAGTTCTGCAATCAGAGTAGTATTCAGTTTCGTAAAATAAATTGGAAAATGTTATTTTCTACTTCCTCGAAGATCATGTGTAAAATTGGTGCTAATTTTTCTTTAACATTTGTTAGAATTCTCTAGTGAAACCATCTGGGCATGGAGACATCTATTTTGGGAGATTTAATTTTATATCCAATTTACTTAATACACATAGCATTATTCAAATTATCTATTTCATACTGGGTGAGTTATGGTAGCCTGTGCTTTTTAGAACTTGGTCCATTATTTCCAAGTGGTGAAATGTATGCATGTGGATGTCTCAAATGCTCTTTCTTTCTTCCTGTGTTGTATAGATTTAGTATTTAAACCATTTTATTTCAGGGATAGGTCATTTGTAGCTTTTTTCTTCATCAGACTTTATAGTTTGTTAATTTTGACAATTTTCCAAAATATTTCTATTTGCTCCATTGATTCTGTGCTAATAATACTTCTTTAAATAACATTCCCCCTGCTCTTGGTTATCCACCAAATCTTGATGATAAGACACTGTTGCTGAAGATATTTCATAATGAGATGTAGAAAAAATCAAGGAGAAATCAAGGGCACTGACTTTGATGCTTCATCTCTACTGACTAGCCTTCATAGTGCTGGAAGGTGCTATGCAAGATTGCAGAAAAACAAATCATTAATCTCATCCAGCTGTGAATGCCACGTGAGCAACAAGAACTGGCCTGGCAAGATATGACCTATAATGCAATAGTGGCACATGTATTATGGGACTAACCAACCACTTTGTAATAGGTTTTAAGGTCCTCCTCATAAGATGAAGTGCATAGCTGACATCGATATCAGGCCTAGGAACCTTTGGCTAGACAGACCACAGGCCATAGGGGAGATCCTATTACTATTATTCTGCTAAATAGATATAGAATTAAATTGACTCACTCCTAGTGATATAGTGTTATTCCTATAGATTAATGTACCTCTCAGCTCTCACCAGAGAAACTTGTTTATGCAACAGATGCTAATTAACAATAAGACCCACAATGGCCAATATGCAATGAAACTGCAAAGCAATTACACTGAATTGGACTCCTATACCAAATTTATGCCCCCAAAGGCTCAGGGGAAGGGGGGTTGAAACATTGTAAGAGCCAGAGGTAGTAAATGACCACAAGGAAACACAATTTTCCAGAAGGCTGGGCAATCACTTACTTAGAGGAATGCCCAGCAATGGTGACAGCATGCACAAGTATCACCTGAGTTGAAGCCAGATAAAATCTCAGCACAGAAGAGGGAAGTGGGTAAGAAACTTCGAAGCTACCTCAGGAACTATTGGCAGCTGATGGCTGATGGAAAGGGGAGAGTCCATCTCTGTTAAGGGTGTGACTCTTGGTGGATTAACCAAGCTCTGGTGGAACATCACTGAAGGACATTTGGGGACACAAATTTGACACTGTAGGCCATAATGTGTATGTGGAGCACATGAAATAGAGCACATGGGCATGATGTAGTAATCATGCCGATAGGGGAGGGGATCTAATGACAATCAAAACATAGTGCATGAAATTTGAAAAAATTCACTTAGGTAAAGAAAAATTATCAGACTTCAGGTTTTATTTTATTATTGTTTTCTAATGTTTTCCTTTATGTTTATGAATAGTGCTTTTTCTTGATTGTAAAGTATGAGCTAGATTGTTTAAACTGATATGTTTTCCCTAATGTTCGAATTTGTTTCCCCTCAGCAGTGCCTTGTGCTCCATATATTTTAGTATGTTGTACTTTCATATTGGTTTGGTTAAATGCTGTGTGTTTGTTTGTTTCTATGTTTGCGTGTTGTTTGTTTGTTTTAGACGGGGGTCTCACTGTGTTGTCCCCACTGCTCCGCAATTTGCTGTGTAGTCTAAGCTGGACTTGAACTTGTGGTCCTCCTGTCTCAGCTTCCCCTGGACTAGGATTACAGGTATGTAATGGAACCCCTGGAGGTTCCATACACTATTTCTTTTGTGTAATTTTGAGATTTCCTATTTGACCTCAGTTCAATTGTGACAAATGTTCTTGGGGAATTTAAAATAATACATGTTCTTTACTTGTGTGCAATATTTTGTAATATCTGTTAACTCCTCTGGCTGATATAATTGAATTAATTTATAGTTGCACTGTTTTCCATTTGCTCTATTGGCTGTGAAAAGTGGTGAGATTCTGAGCCATGACTATGCTTGATTCTGTTGCTGTTTTGGGTTGTATTCATGCTTGCTTCTACTTGGTTGTATTCCTCAAATGTTTGGTGAAAACATGGTTAGAATTGTTAAGTTTTCCTGCTAGATTCGTCCATTTATCATGGCAGGATGTTGCCCTATTTCTAATCACTTTTTATTTTCTAAGTTCTTTATAAGATATCAACACGCCCACTCCTGCTTTTATTTGTTTAATATTTTCTTCCCATCCTTCCGTTCTTACATAAAGAAGCATGTTCTATTAGTTCATGGAGAAGAAAACAGAGCAATGGCCCTTCAGAAATGAGCTTTATTAGGAAAAAAGTGCAACTTCACAACCATGGGAGCCATGCCATTGGCCTTGAGGTGGGTGCACTTTAGATGGAACAGTATGTCATCGCATTGTTAACACCACAGGGCTGCAAGGTTTTTGAGCATCGCAGGCATTGTGATGATACAAAAAGTGATAGCTTTAAGTGAAAGGTGAGGAGATTGTCTCCATGGAGAGCATACCTGAGATAGGGGTGTGGAAGGCCTCACAGGAATGAAGAAGCAAGCTTGACTGCTTTCTGGAGAAGGACTTTAAGACCAATTACCTTTCAGAAATGGACTACATTAGGAAAGAAAGAACGTCAACATCCTGGGGTCTATGATTGTACCTTGAGTTCGAGAACAATAAGGAGAGATCAAAGATAATCAAAGACAACACAACCAGGACTTAAAGGGAAAGAAAAGTTTCCCTTTAATACCCCAAACCATGAGCTTTAGAGAGAAAGCATAAAGCAAAAAAGTAAGAGACACAGTTGCCAAAGACAGTGGGAAGAGGGAAAGATTTCAGAGGAATACCCTAAACAAAGGAGTTATTCTGGCTTTTAGATACGCTGTGGGTGGAGTTTGTCTTTGTGGCACTCTGGAGACCTGTGTGCTCACAGCAGGGATTCTCAGATCTTTTTTTTTCAAGAGATAAACTGCATGGAGGTTTGGTCTCATTCTCTAGATCTGATCTTAAAGTGCAGACTCATCATCTTACATATTTTACTTTTAAGGTGTGGGTTTTATTGTATCTGAACTAAGTATTTTGTACATAAAATTAGTTTAATCCCACATAAAAATAGTTTAATTCCACATTTTAATTTTTGACTGCCTGACTTTCTTTCTACGCTTTTTGTGATAGATGAAATCCAGGGCTCCTGTATACTAGATACCACTGAGCTAAATCCCCACTCTTTGTTTTGAATGGATGTACTTGTTACAGTAGCAATAAAGACCCATTAAAAGAAAGCTCCTTCTGATCAAAATAATAGATTCTCTGGCCTTGGGGAAGACTGTATTTGATAGAAACCAGAAGTTCCTTGAGACAACTATCTTGCCCGATCCCCACTGTTAATAGTTAGGCACATCCCTCTCTCAGGCCTGATTGACACAGCTGCAGTAAGCCAGACAACCAGTTTCTCTTGCCAAGATATCTCTCTGCTGTCCTTGCGTCCCAGTCGGTTATCAACTAGCCATTCAACTAGCCACAGCTGAGCTAAACAGCTTCTTTGTTCTACAACTCCAGGAAAGGAACCAAGGCCACCCCAACCCATACTTCACAGCTGTGTGCCTTCCTCATTTCCAGTAATATAACATGCACCTTAAGCCCCCCACCTTTGCATAGCTTGCTTGTCCAAAGGGAAGCTGTGTCACCTTCATTGAACAAACTCTCTGCTCTGTCTGCTGTGGGTCTGGCTCTGGTCTTTTACATAAACTTTATTCTTTCTCTGTCCTTTTAAATCGTACAAATAGTCTACTTTTTTTTCATAACAATCCAGGTGATCTCAAATTTGGTATAGCTGATAATACACTGATTTTCCTTACATTTCTGAAGGATAATTTTATTGCATACAGCCTTCTGTGTAGATATTTCTTTTCTTTGAGCACTTGAAAAATATCATGCCTTCTCCTTCTGGTCACCATCATTTCCAATGAAAAAGCATCCATCACTTGAACTATTTCCCTTATAGGGAAGGTTTCAAGTTGATTTCATGATTGTTCTTTACTTTCGTCATTTAGAGGATTGATTGTGATGTCTCTTGGTGTTTATTTTCTCTTTATTTTAGAGCAATATTCACAATTTGCCTAATCTTTTGGGTTTTGGGGGGATGTTTTTTATGGTTTTTTTTTTTTTTTTCATTTTTGAGACAGGGTCTCCCTGTATCTCCAGCTGGCCTGAATCTTTTTTAAGATTTATTTTTGTTTTTTTGTATGAATGTTTGCCTACACGTATGTATGTGTACCATACATAACTGATGTTTGTGAAAGCCAGAAGAGGGAGTCAGATTTTCTGGATGTGGAATTAGAGACAGGTGTGAGCCACCACGTGGGTACTAGGTACCAAACCTGGATCTTCTGCAAGAACAGTAAGTGCTATTAACAGCAGAGCCAGCCATCTCTCCAGCCCCTAACCTGTTGACATTGAAGTTTATGTTATTTTTCACATGTGAGAAAGTTCAGACAACATTTTTCACTCTACTTTCTTCATTTTTCAGAACTCCAATGACAGGAATCTTGTTCTGTAGTCCTAAATTGTACTGATGATCCAAAACGTTGCTTCTCAGGCTATGCAGGAAATGCAGTCTGCCTGTTATTCTAAGAGGGTAAATATTATTTTAATTTTCATCTTCACTGATTCTTTCCTCTGCCCTCCAATCCTACTTATAAGCCTATTTATTGAACTTTTAGAAAACATTGATATTGGATACCTAACAATTCTTTATCATTTGATTTTCTTTATATTTTCTTTTTCTCTGTTAAGAAAGTTTATGTTTACTTGTTTAATCAGATTGATTTAGTCTATTTGGATTTCTTATCACAGCTTAATGGGGCTTCCAATTCTGACTCCTTGGTTGGTCATTTGTTATGCAACTCTGGTGGGTGGGTGGGAACATGCTACAACACCCTGAAAAAGATAAGAATCTAGAGATATGGTTGGACTTTTTTTTAACAGTAAACAGATTAAACATGTAACCCTTTGTAAGCTCTATAAGTGAAGTGCAGCTGTTGTTTTTTCATAAGTTTTAATTTTTTTTTCCATGCTGATTCTTGAGTAGGAAACAGGCTTTTAAAATTGTTGGCATTGGTTTCGTCATTGCCCATTGGAATTGGTGTTGCTGGCTTCTCCCATTCTAATTCCCCAAGAACTGGAAGAAATTAAAGTCTAGGAAGTCCATTGCTTTTTCATTAATTGTGTACTTACATTGTTAGCTGGTTTGTCTTCTTTTATCCACTTTTCAAAATGTGATTACAATCGACCCCTATGTGATATCTATTAAGGAGAGGAGAAACTGTGAGTTTAGCTCGTTGTGTGGAGAACACTTAACCTTCAGGATAAGCTGTATTAAAAAAGAGAGGCTGGTAATGCTGGGAACCTCACATTGTCAGTCAAAATAAACTGTTCCTGGGGCCTCCTGGTACAGTCTGTGGGAAGCAGCGGCAGGCGAGATCAAGGCCAGTCTGGTCTACAGTTCTTGGCCAGCTAGGGCTACAAGAAGACTACCTTAATTTTTTTAAAATAGAAATAAAAAATGAACATTTCCTCCCTTGCGTTTTCAGATATTTGGTCATAGCAATGAGAAAAGTAACTGATGCCGTGACATTTTTCACATGTACATAAAATCATTGCTTTCATTAATGTGCTCAGTTTAGTTCTTAGATTGGTAATAATGGCATCATGGATGCTGGGAACCTCACATTGTCAGTCAAAATAAACTGTTCCTGGGGCCTGCTGGTACAGTCTGTGCGAAGCAGAGGCAGGCAAGATCAAGGCCAGTCTGGTCTACAGTTCTTGGCCAGCTGGGGCTACAAGAAGACTACCTTAATTTTTTTTAAATAGAAATAAAAAATGAACATTTCCTCCCTTGAGTTGTCAGATATTTGGTCATAGCAATGAGAAAAGTAACTGATACCCTGACATTTTTCACATGTACATAAAATCATTCCTTTCATTAATGTGCTCAGTTTAGTTCTTAGATTGGTAATAATGGCATCATGTAGTAAGTTGCTGTGTCTCCTTGGATAACGATAAGTGCTTCCTTTCATCTATAAAACTCTAATATTAGAAAACAGGAGTCTTTTGAGAATTCATATCATAGATGTGTTCCTTGTTCTGGACTGTAGAACCACAAATGTTTTTGCTTTTAACGCATGTGTAACCTATACCATTGTGAAGATAAGGGTTTACAAATTATTAGCCAACCTCTTAAGGAATGTAGTGACTGATGTTCTTTTGAGAAACCCTCTGATCTGTGTAACTCTGGATCCCATCTTTTTACTTCTACAAAATATAAATATGTGGACACACACAAGAAACAGTAAAATAATAAGATTTAGGGGATGGAAAGATGGCTCAGCCATCTTTCAGAGGTCCCGGATTCAATTACCAGGACCCATATGACGGCTAGCAACTAACTGTCTATAACTATAGTTGCAGGGGATTCAAAACTTTCTTCTGACTTCCAGAGCATTGCAGACAGGGGTGCACCACCTACATGTAGGCAATACACTCATACAAATAAAATAAAATAATAATAATAAAATATTTTTTAGAATAATAGAATCTCTAGATGAATGTAGAAAAAAAAGTAAGGTATAATAAATAGATTTGAGTATGTGAAGTTGAAAGGGGGTAGAGGTGACTTGTCTAAACATCCATACCTACTTGCTCGCAAATGAATTCTTGTCAAAGAAGATCTAATTTTGACAAGGATCTCCATACTCTCATAAAGACATATAATTCAGAAAGTTTTTTATGTAAAAAGGTAGAGCATCTGTACTTATTGTCTTGTTAAAGTGTTCAATACTTCAACTTGACATATGTCAGTAACTATGATGGCAAGTTCAGATTTTTGTGATGTCACATAATTCATTCCCATTTGCCCATCATACACATTCTCGCAAATGAATTCTTGTCAAAGAAGATCTAATTTTGACAAGTATCTCCATAATCTCGTAAAGACATATAATTCAGAAAGTTTTTTATGTAAAAATGTAGAGCATCTGTACTTATTGTCTTGTTAAAGTGTTCAATACTTCAACTTGCTTTTCTACAACTAACTATTTTAGATATAACTTTTTACAGTTGAT
>NW_008339517.1:4763111-4785491 GCF_000622305.1 Nannospalax galili
ATCAGAACTAATTTAATAGCAGAGCCTTTGTAGTTAATTCCACCATTGAAGATTGAGCATTAATAGCTTGTGAATGATGGATGTGTAGTCCATAACCAAGGTTCCTGTGAGGGAGACTTTGAAATCCATCATTTTCTAATGTCTCCAAGTTGACAGACATTCTGTAACAAAAAAAAAAAATGGAAAAAGAAATGTTGGTTATAACACTGAGTCCAATGAGCAGCCCTGCTGCCAATGGGCGTTAAATGTCTCTGTGGTATCAGGTAGACATTCTGCTTTCATTAAGATAAATTTGCCATGGTGAAAGAGACAGCTGAGAACTGAATCAATAACTACATTTTTTTTTCTTTTTTTTTTTAAATGATAGCTATGCTGTGAACAGAGGCCAAAAAAAGAAGAAAAAAAAAGATATTTGCTCAGTACTTACCATACCACAAGTCTGTTTTAATGCATTGGATGTCTACAACAAAAATAGCACAAATGAGTGGCTTACAATTATCTTTTCTCCCAGTTCTGGGCATAGCAGTTCTAGGGTAGAGGTGCTGACTGATTCTTGCTGCCAATGGGCGTTAAATGTCTCTGTGGTATCAGGTAGACCTTCTGCTTTCATTAAGATAAATTTGCCACAGTGAAAGAGACAGCTGAGAACTGAATCAATAACTACAGTTATTTTTTCTTTTTTTTTTTTTTAATAATAGTTTGCTGGGAACAGAGGCCAAGACTGATTCAGTCCCTTTTCTCATAGGTAGGACTTTATTGATGTTCTCTGAAACAGTACAAGAGCCCAAAAGAACTCTAGGGCCTCTTTATCTAGGCCCTAAACCCACTCAGGATTTAATGCATTGGATGTCTACAACAAAATAGCACAAATGAGTGGCTTACAATTATCCTTTCTCCCAGTTCTGGGCATAGCAGTTCTAGGGTAGAGGTGCTGACTGATTCCGTCCCTTTTCTCATAGATAGGACTTTATTGATGTTCTCTGAAACAGTACAAAAGCCCAAAAGAACTCTAGGGCCTCTTTATCTAGGCCCTAAACCCACTCAGGACTCCATCCCCATATCTCTTCATTGCAGAGTTACAACTTCCTAATTCTACCACACTGTACGTTATAGTGTCAGCCTATGCATTTTATAAGGACACCAGAGTTTGGACCACAGCAGTATGGGAGGAACATTGCCATGTCCTCATGTCTGCTTTCTCTTTTCATTCTTGAAAAGACTTTTGGGAGATGCTCCTACCCCTTCTAAAGTACTACACTGCACATCCCACAAACACCTCTTTATGAGAAGTAAACCAACTTCAAGATTCAGTTGAATCCCTGCTTGTCAGCCACTTTCAAGAGTCTCTAACATGAACAAACTAATAAAATAAGAAATAGCCTAATTGAAGAATGAGTTTAGAGCTTTAAGTTGGGGCTGTCTTCTACAAACAACAAGAATCAAAAAATTGGAGCATGGGGGGTTATTAATAAAAGCCTAGAAATATTAACGTTTGAATAAATCAAAAGAAAATAGCATGCATCAGATACTTTTATCTGTCTCTTAGTCTTCACAAACAAGTAAAATAAGAATTTTAAAAATATTTTATTTTATGAATGAAAAAGAGATAATGGCAATGTTGTATGTCTATTAAGGTTGAAAATTTTACTATGACTTAGATGATTTTGCTAGACATGCACTATACCACCCCAGCACCTAAATTACTATGAAACTTTAAGGTTATTAGATGCAAATCTCTAAAGAATAATATTTTCTTTATGTATGAAATAGAATGGCATAGTCAAAGATAAATGTAGCCACCGGCCATTTTTAAGACTGGCCAATGTTTAGAGAATAAGAGACTGCAGAGTGTGTATTCTTGGTAGGAGCTCCCATTTTTAACCTCACTCACCCACGGCTCAGGGACCATTGTGGAAAAGGGGGCTGAGACATTGTAAGAGCCAGGGCTGGCTCATGAACACAGGGAAGCAGAGGCTTTCAGGCAAGTAAAAGCTTGCACATGTGAACTTGTGACAATGGTGGCATTGAGCACAGGACCCATGTAGAAGCTTGCCCATGTGAACTTGTGACAATGGTGGCATTGAGCACAGGACCCATACAACTCAATTAAACAGGGCCTAGAGGGGAGAAGAGAAATGGGTGATCTCCCGGCCCTAGACTGAGAACTATTGGAGATTGATTAATGTTGGGCAAGGGAAATTATGCCTTACGTACGATCTGGGCTGACTAGACTCCGTTGGTCAAATTTACACTGAGGAACCTCTAGGTACAAATGCTTGATGCTTGATGAGACTTACCACGTACGGCAGAATGCATGAGGTCCAGTGGGGGAATGGGGGAGCATGGATGGGGGATGGCAGAGCATGAATGGAGGATGGGGGAGCACTGGGCAAGGGAAATTATGTCTTACATACGATCTGGGCTGACTAGACTCCGTTGGTCAAATTTACACTGAAGAACCTCTAGGTACAAATGCTTGATGCTTGATGAGACTTACCACGTACGGCAGAATGCATGAGGTCCAGTGGGGGAATGGGGGAGCATGGATGGGGGATGGCAGAGCATGAATGGAGGATGGGGGAGCATGGATGGGGGAGGGCACCTGGATTTGGTTTGTGCAGAAATTCAATAAAAAAAATTTAATGTAGTAACTATGAAGTCTGAATTTTATTAAATAGTACTCAAACATAGGAAGTTAAGCTAAATTTTGGAGGTAATTCTGATGCCTGGAAGAATGTGCCTGTCCTAACACATGAGTAGTTGTCAAAGAAAAACAAAAACAGAGACTGTTCTAATGGAGCCTTGCAGATAGACTGCTAAACCAGCATAGTGGCAAGGAAAGAAACCCATTGACCTTTGCCTTCATGTCCTAAGATGTTTTTGCAATGAATTAACAAGATAAGAAATGAACATTTTAAAAGTGGAGGCAAATGTGGTGTTTCAATTCCATGAAGCTGATGGATTTATTCACATAAATGTAGCTCAGAAATATTTGGTAATTATTTCAAGTTATATGAAAGGAATATGTTATTAACATGATGAAATGCTTCATAAAGTGCAAGAAATCGCAGATATTTTATTAAACAGAGTGCAATAAAGTTCCAAATAAATATATAGTAGTTATCAGGGTTAGTAATAAAATCTAATTATTTTTATAATATATGTTGATTTCAGCAATATCGATTTTGTTTTATTTGTATTAGGCTTTTGAAGTTACACATTAGTTATTCTGGTTACTGTTTAAATTGGCGTATTTATACCTTTTCTTATAGTTATGTAATTGGTTTTATTTTTATTATACCACATTCTTGTTGAAAACTTTTTTCTTTACCATTGGCTTTATTTTATCATGTATTATTCTCCCTGTGGTCTTAAATAAGTTCTTTCAAAAAGAGAAGTAGCCATGGAAAAAGCTAAAAATTATATTCTTTTCTCTTTCCCATGTAGCTTGTTTTTGTTCCTTTGCCAAATTCAGATCCAGCTAACATTTACTGAGCTCCTACCCATTCTTTTCTAATAGGTATACTCTAATAGGCCCTTTTATTTTGCTAGTTAATGAATTAGTGAGTTAATAATTGAGACAGGGTCTCAAGTTCCTCACACTGGCCTTGAACTAGCTATGCTCCTGAGGAATCTTTGAACTTCTGAGTCTTCCACCTTCACCTCCTGAGTGCTGGGATTATACGTATGCATTAACATGCCTGGATTATGTAGGGCAGGGGATAGAACTCAGGGTATGTGTATGCCAGGCAGGCACTTTACCACCTGATCTATGTTCCCAGCCCAGGTACAAATCAGTGTTTTGAAAGGAATTTCCAAAATCTGTCTAGTGTAAAGAATCTTGAAATCAAGGACTTTTGAGGAAACCAAGCTGGGGGTTGTTAGTATATGAGCTAAGAAGTATGCAAGAAAATATATATGCAAGAAAAGCTGAGAAAGGTCATACTTAACTGTGAGAAATGAAACCAGGTAAACAAAAACTGGAGTAAGCACTATGTTTTTAGTTTACCTGATTAGATGATTTTAAAAATCACACATTCTGTAGGTCACAGAGTTAAGCAGTGTGTTATCAGCCTTCCACTCTCAACTCTGATGTGTTATGAATGACATTCCTGAATCACTCTGCAGTGTTTCAAAGACTGCGTTTTATGGAAACCACCAACTTTTCACTCGGACCTGTGCAGGTATTCGATAGATGTCACTTTAGCATAGCATTACTGAAACCTCTCTCAGCTCATGCTAATGCTGCCCCATTTTGTGAACATTTGTCTTCAGAAGAGCTATAGAGCTTCATTCTGAAAGCAAGCCCATCCCATTTTCGTCAGTGCCATCATCTTTTGAGGTTCCTTAAATTGTGTTCTTCATCCTATAAACTCTGTCTCTGTGGATGCATTTGAGATCTGTTCTCCCATCTCCACGTGCTAGAAAAACTTGTGAATAAATTCTCTTCAAAACTTTTCTTTTCAGTCATTGGCAGATTTTGCATAGGTAAAATGGCCACGGTTTAGTAAAAGAACTATGAAGAACCTCTCTTACATCTTTTCCTTCACATGTGCTATCCTCCACCACACATACCAACTATTAACAATATTACTTATAATTTCTTTCTGAAGTGTAGTCAGTCACACTTGATTGAAAGAAATAAATGCCTCAGTCTTTATTTTCTTCTTACTAGAGGTAAGTCCCACTAATCTTTAATTTCTCTGACCACACTCTGATCTTATGTTAGAATACATGGATATGCATATGTGATTCTAGGTATCCACATGAATTCTTATTATTAGTGTAAATAAAACAGCCTAGTAAGTTTTCTTTTAATTAAAAATATTTCAGAAACATTGATAAATCTAACAAGATCATTTTTCTTCTTCTGAATCCTTCAAAACTCTAAGGACTTACCATTTACCGACATTCCCAAATTAATCCACTTCCCTTAAAAGACATAGAATAATGGAAGATTACTAACATTAAATTTTTGCTTTAGGAGCTAATTATTTTTATCCTTGATCTGAGCAGAAAGAGCAGTTACCATTGCAGGATCCATAAGGGTTTGAGGGGAGCATATGTGAATGAGTGAGACAGACTATGTGAGGGAAAACTTCAAAACGAAAGCAAGGAGTAGTGTCTCAACAGCACGACCTAAGAAATCCACTTAGCAGCAGTTTGCTAAGAATAATTTCCTTATGAACTTTGCACTATGTCACATGTTACACGTTACATTCTGTAATGAATTTTCCAAAGTGCTTTCTTGTATGACACCAGAAGTCAACGTTAAATATCATTCTTATTTCCTCTCAACTTAATGTATTGAACATATCTGACACTGAACCTGGGACACTGAACGTGGACTTCATCAATTCAGCTATGATGGCTGGTTAAAATATTACTTCTGCTCTACCTTTCATTAGCACTTGCTATATAACAATGGTTCAGGATTTGCAGCATATCATCTCATATTTTTTAAAACAAAATTATTATGTAACACTTTTCCTCATACAGTAAAGGAATAAATATGATGAAATGATAAAAGAAAATCACAAAGTACATTCAAGAACTTGTATTCAGATTCATACCTATCTGACTTTAGTCTCTGATCCTCTGACTTACATTCTTTATAACGGTTTCTTTCTCAAAGAAACTCATATTGCAGAAGCTTGTTGTGTAATTGTTAATACTCCTTATGAATTCAACTCTAATTTGGAAACAAGTAGGAAACACAGCTCTGGGCATGTCTGAGTGCACGTTTCCAGAGAGGTTTAACTAAGAATCAAAGATTCACCCTGAAAGTGGCAGCACAAACGTGTGGACTGGGGTGCCAGACTGAAGAAAAATAGAAAAAAAGAAGCCAGGTAAGCATAATTATTTACGCCCTTTTCTTTCCTGCCTGCAGGTGCACCGTGGCCATACACCTCATGCTCCTGCCGACTGTATCCCTTTAAACCATCAGCTTAAATAAAACCTCCATTCTTTAAGTGGCTTTTGTAAGATATTTTTCAAGGGATGAAGGGATGTTAGATTTACACATCTATAGCCCTATCTTCAAATCTTCATAATTCTCTGAATTCCATTCTTAGGACACTAGCAATAATTTTGATTATTTATGTGGACAATTATCCATCTAATGGCCATCAATAAACAGACTTTACATTTTTTTATATAAAAGACTTCTATAACAGTTTCTAACTTTTGTATCCCAGGATCTAAAGCAAATCTGTTGTGGAGTTCATCTTCACATACATACTATAAGCAAAGCAGTATGTATTTGAAAAAAGAGTAGAGTATAAAAGAAGGGCATTTTTGTTGTTTGAGTGGTTTGGGTTGGTTTGATTTGCTTGTTCTAGTAAACATTCTATATTTTCATGTTCTTAATCATATTTTCTCCTGACACTTTCCATCCTCCTCCATCCTAATTTGGATTTTGGAAGGATTGCATGTTGGTCTACATAAAGAAGCTGTCCTGGCTTTTGATATAACAGATTCAGTCAATGGGAAACACCACTGGAAATAAAAATATGCAATGACAGAAGTCAAAGAATTTAACATTATCCCTGCCCCACTAGGGCAGGTGTTTCTTTAGCAAAGATCTTAGTTTGAGTGAGCAACCTCCCTTCCTTTTTAAAATAGTTATATTAGCCAACCTCCATTAGCTTCCTACCATAACAAAACACCTACCTCTGAGTTTCTTATAGAAACAAAAGTTGCTCATTGTTCTGAAAGCTGGGAACATGAAATTTGGGTATCAAAATACATCCATGTTCCCTTGAAACCACAGAAGAGAGTCCTTGCTCTCCTTGTTTGAAAACCAATGAATCCTTAATATTCTTCCTTGGCTTCTAGGTAGATCATAGATCACATAGACACAGTAGTGTCTTCCCTCATCATCACATGCTGCTCTGGTTGTCTACTTAAGTCTCTCTCTGCTTTGTCACTCATGTATATAGGAATCAGTCTTGTTAGATTCTGGCTTCCTTCTTCCAACAGGACTGAAACAGCACCATGTGCAACAACTTTGTGTAAACAGACTTTCATTCAAAGATGGTCGAGATGAAATTCTCAACAAGTCTATTTTCCTAGAGTTACAATTCCAAATATAACCCAATCATCCTTTTCTTCTTTTGGTTTGGATGTGCTACCACCACCTTCTCTTATGTACCCTTTTATCAGGTTGGTGGTTTTCATCAATTTTGTGTAAGTCGTTTTGTACACACACACAAACACACACACACACACACACACACACACACACACACGGCCTGCATTCAACTATTCAACTGTCTGGGTTATTTTTCCTTTTTTTTCCTTTCACTTTTTTTTTCTTTCACATTTTAGATTTCCTGCAACATTTTCCACTCAAATCCAGACCCCCACCTGCATCCAGGCCTCCCTCCTAACAGCTCCCCATCCTATGCACTCTGCCATACATGCTGAGTCCTATTCATTGAAGTGTTTGTACCCAAATGTCCTTCAGTGTAATTGTGCCCACTGGAGTCTAGTCAGCCCATCCCGTGGTCATATGTAAATCATATTCCTCCTCACCAACCAGCAATCAGTCTCAAACAGTTCTCAATCTAGTGCTGGCCCACCACCTATTTCTTACCTCCCCTTTGGGACCTTGTTTAATTGAGCTGGCATGGGTCCCATGCTGAACACAACCACTGCCACAGGCTCACAAGAGCAAACCTCAGATGCCTCTACCTCCCTGTGTTCATGAACCAGCCCTGGCTCTTACAATCTTTCCACCTTCTCTTCTGCAATGGTCCCTGAGCCGTGGGTGGGTGAGGTTCCATGTTGGAGTCCCATCCTACACTCTACAGTCTCTTATTCTTCAAAACTTGGCCAGTTATGGCCTTCTGTGAGTATTACACTCTGATGTACGTGGAAGCCTCACTGCTGAGAGTTGAGGGGCGAATTAGCCCTCTCTCTGCCCTTTATTCTGCTATGTTCCATGAGCCTTAATTGTAGAGATTCGACTGCAGATGTGTCACATAGTACTGGGCATCTCCCAGACATATGTTCTCTGTGCCTGACCAGATGTGAAACTCTGCAGTAGCCTCCATCTGTTGCAAAAAGAATCTGCTTTGATGAGTGCTGGGCGGCATGCTTGTCACTATAAGGGAGGTCTCTTCTATCTGGGACTGGGTTCCCTGCCAAACAGCTCCCAGGTACACATATGCATTAATGTTCAGACACTGTATGTGCATTTCTCATAGGGTTCCTAGGGCATCAGTTTTCCCTCTAGGTTTCCCAGCCCCTCAAGATTCACTCATCTCCACTCTTTTTTCCCCTATTCTGCTTCCCCCCTCCTTCCTTCCCTAGTCACATTGCCCCCATTATCCCCACTCTGCCCCCAATACCTCCCTTCCGCCATCTTTCCTCTCCTGACTTCCCTCCCTCTCCCACCCCATGGTCCCCTGCATGTCCCTCCCTCCTGTCCTCCCTGCTGATTACTCCCACTTTTTCCACCTCCCTCAGGTAACATTTGTTCCCTACTATCCCTCTTTCAGGTTGTTTCTTGTTCTTTACCTTCATGTATCCTTTCCCTTACTACTGAGTAGAAGTCCACTGAGCAAAATGTACCACATTTTCATTAACCATTTGTCAGCTGAGGAACATTTAGTTTGTTTCCATTTCATAGCTATTGTGAAGAGAGCAGCAACAAACATGTTCATACAGGTATCTACAGTATGATGAGTCCTCTGGATATGTGCCAAGGAGTGGTATCACTGGATCATACGGTAGGTTCATTTTTCCTTTTTTGAGGGTTTTCCACACTGTTTTCCATAGTGGTTGCACAAATTCGCATTCCCACCAGCAGCGAATGAGCGTTCCTCTTTCTCCACATCCTCACTAGCAGTTGCAGTTTTCGTTCTCTTGATCTGTTTTTAGGGTATCCCAGAGGTTTTGTTGTGTTATGTTCTTGTTTTCATTTTTTTCTAGGAATACTTTTATTTCTTTCTTAATTTCTTCTTAGACTGATTAAAGAGTGCATTGTTTAATCTCCATGAGTTCACGCATTTACTAGAGCTTATTTTTTCTTCTTTCTTTTTTGAATTCTTTGTAAATTCTGCATATTAATCCTCTGTAGGATATGTAGCTGGTGAAGATTTTCTCTCACTCAGAGGATTTCCCTTCCCTTCCTTAGTTGTTTCTTTTGCTGCACAGAAAGTTTGTAATTTAATGAGGTCCCACTTACTGATTGTTGACCTTAGTGCCTGGCAGCTGGTGTCTGATTTAGAAAGTGCTTTCCCACACCTATATCTTGAAGGGTGCTGAGTATGTTTTCTGCTAACAGTTTCCAAATTTCAGGTTTTATATTGAGGTCTGTAATCCATTTGGAGTTGACTTTTGTTCAGGGTGAACGGACGTTTCATTTTTCTGCAGGTGGAGATCCAGTTTTGCCAGCACCATTTGTTGAAGATGCTGTCTTTCCTCCATTATGTGTTCACCTTTGTCCAATATCAGGTGGCTGAAATTATGTGAACTCATGTTTGGGTCTTCAGTTGTGTTCTACATGTCTATTTTTGTACTAGTACCATGCTGTTTTTATGACTATATCTCTATAGTACAATATGAGATCTGGTATGGTGATCCACCCACCATTGTTCTTTTGCCCAAGGTTGTTTTGGCTATCTGGGGTCTTTTGGATTCCATATGAATTCTAGAATGATTTTGTAAAGCTCTGTGAGGAATTTCATGGGTATTTTGGTTGAGATTACATTGAATCTGTAAATTGCTTTTGGTAAGACCGTCATTTTCACAATATTGTTTTTACCGATCCTTGAGTATGATAGGCCTTTGCATCTCCTACTGTCTTCTTCTATCTTTTTATTTAGAGCTTTGAAATTTTCATTGTAGAGATCTTTAATGTCTCTGGTTAGATTTATTCCTAAATATATTGTTTTTTTAAGGCTACTGAGAATGGGAGGACTTCCTCGAGTGCTTTTTATAATTGCTTGTTATTGGTATATAGAAAAGCTACTGATTTTTGTAAGTTGATTTTGTATCCTGCCACTTTACTGAAAGTATTAATCAATTCTAACCGTTTCTAGTGGAATTTTGGGGATCTCTTATGTATAATACCATATCATCTGCAACTAGGGACAATTTGACCTCTTCTTTTCCAATTGGTACTCCTTTAATTTCCTTCTCCTGTCTTATTGCTCTACCAAGGGTTTCAAGCACTATATTGAAATGGAGTGGAGATAGTAGATATCCCTGTCTGGTTCCCTATTTTAATGGGAATGCTTCCAGTTTTTCTCCATTTAGAATGATGTTGGCTGTGGGTTTGTTGTATATGGCTTTAATTATTTGAGGTATGTTCCCTCCAGACCAATCTAGGACTTTTAACATGAATGCATGTTGGATTTTGTCAAATGCTTTTTCTGCATCTATGGAGATGACCATGTAATTTTTGTCTTTAAGTCCATTTATATGTTTAAATACATACTTACGCATGTTGAACCATCCCTGCATCTCTGGAATAAAGTCAACTTGATCATGGTGGATGATCTTTTTGAAGTGTGTCTGTATGCAGTCTGCAGGTATTTTGTTTATATCTTTGATTCTATGTCCATTAAGGACATTCATCTATAGTTTTATATTTTTGTTGTAATCTTACCTGGTTTTGGTATTAGTGTGATACTGGCTTCATAGAAGGAGTTTGGGAGTTCTCCCTGTTTCTATCTCTTTGAATAATTTAAGCAGTATTGGCTATAGATTTTCTTTGAATGCATGATAGAATTCTGCTGTGAATTCATGTGGGTCTGGGATTTTTTAGTCAGAAGGTTTTTTATTACAGTTTCAATTCCCTTATATGTTATGGATCTGTTTAGGCTGCTGATCTCTTGGTTTAACTTTGGTAGTGGCCATGATTTTAGAAATACATCCATTTCTTTTAGGTTTTCAAATTTAATGAAGTATAGATTTTTAAAGTATTCCCTTACCATGTTTTGGATTTTTTTTAATGTCTGTTATGATGTTTCCCCTTTCATCTCTGATTTTGTTGATTTCAATTTGGTCTTTCCTTCTTTTGGTTAACTGGGCTAAGGGTCTGTCTATCTTGTTTAACCCTTCAAAGAACCAGCCCTTAGATTTATTGGGGTTTTTTTTTGTATTGTTTTATTTGATTCTATTTCATTAATTTTTGCTATGGGTTTTGGTATTTCTTCTTCTCTATTAGGTTTGTGGTTGGTTTGTTCTAGCCTTTCAAGAGTCTTGAGTTGCACTGTCAAGTCATTTATATGTGTTCTTTCTGATTTTTTAATGTATGCACTAAGAGCTATAAACTTCCCTTTTAGGACTGCTTTTAGGGTATCCCAGAGGTTTTGTTGTGTTATGTTTTTGTTTTCATT
Source organism: Nannospalax galili (assembly GCF_000622305.1). Lineage (NCBI taxonomy): Eukaryota > Metazoa > Chordata > Mammalia > Rodentia > Spalacidae > Nannospalax > Nannospalax galili. The sequence goes on from NW_008339517.1 coordinate 4,774,463, forward strand.
TTGTTCTAGGAATACTTTTATTTCTTTCTTAATTTCTTCTTAGACTAATTCAGGAGTACATTGTTTAATCTCCATGAGTTCATGCATTTACTAGAGCTTCTTTTGCTCTTGATTATAAGCTTTATTGCATTGTTGTCTGACAGAAGGAATGAAATTGTTTCATTATTTTGTGTTTGTTGAAACTCGTTTTGTGCCCCAAAATGTGGTCAATTTTAGAATAACTTGCATGAGGTGCTGAGTAGAAAAACTTTTCTTTTATGGTTGGGTGGAATATTCTGTATATATATGTTAGGTCCATTCCATGTAGCATGCCATTTAATTCAGATGTCTCTGTTTTTTCTTTGTCCAGTTCACCTGTCTATTGAAGAAAGTGGGGTATTAAAGCCACCCACTATCACTGAGTTGGTGTTAATCTCTGTTTTATGGTCCTGGACTACTGATTTTATGAAATTTTGTACTCCACAGTTTGGTGCATAAATGTTAATGATTGTAATATCTTCTTGGTCAATTGTTCCTTTGATTAGAATGAAGTAACCCTCATCTCTTCTGATGTCTTTTAATTTGAAGTCTATTTTGTCAGATATTAAAATTGTGACACCTGATTGCTTCTTAGGGCCATTTGCTTGGAACAGTTTTTCCATACTTTCACCCTAAGATAGTGAAGGTGAGATGTGTTTCTTGAAGAAAATCAAAAAGATGGGTTTTCTTTCTTGGTCCATTGCACAAGCCAGTGTCTTTTGACAGGGGAGTTGAGGCCATTGATATTTAGTGTTTGCGATGGCTAATCCTGGGTGTCAACTTGATTGGACCTGGGATTAACTGAAATGAAAGAGATCTTCTTGATTGGATCATCTAAAGCTGGAAGACACACCCTAAATGTGGGCGTTACCTTCTTATGGCAGCTGGTATAAAAGACCAAGGCAAAGCACAATGCCAGGCTTTTTGCTGCTTGCCTTCTCCCTTGCTGGTGAGTTCGTCTTGCTGCTGTAGACTGAAGACTAGCTGATATTTTGGAATTTGTCAGACCTTCAGCACCGGATTGGGTCTACTGAGACATCCAGCCTTGTGGACTGAGCAACTATGGATTCTCAGCCTCTCCAGTGTGGTGCAGGCATTATTGGACTACTCGGACTCTATCCTGTGAGCTAAGCTGATAAATCTCTATATACACTCATTCTACCAGTTCTGTTTCTTTGGAGACCCCCGACTAGTACAGTGTTGTTATTGAAAGGTGTGTATTGTATACTCTAATTTTAATTTCTGTGTTTGTGGCCCTATTTTGTGTTTCCATTGTTATACCTTTATTTTCTTTCTGTAGCCTCTTAGGCATCCTCATTCCTTCCTTCAGTCCTTTGTATTTTTTCAAGTATTCTCTGTAGTTCTTGTTTGAAAGACATGAATTCTTTCACCCTATTTATGTCATGGAAATTTTTCTGTTCCCTTTCGACCTCAAAAGATAGTTTTTCTGGATAAAGTATTCAGGGTTAGTGTTCATGGTCATTTATAACTGCAAATACTTTGTTCCATGCTCTTCTGGCTTTCATAGTATGCATTGAAAAATCAGCTGTAGTTCTGATGGGTTTTCTTTTATATGTAGCTTGTTTTTCTCTAGCAGCTTTCAGTACCCTCTCTTTGTTCTGTACATTTAATGTTTTTACTATGATATATCATGGGGACTTTATATTCTGATCATGTCTTAATGGTGTTCTCTGTGCTACTTGAATCTCTATAGGTATATCTTTCCTTAATTTAGGGAAGTTTTCTTCTATAATCCTATTGAAGATCTGTTTGATGCCACTGGCTTGCGTTTCTTCTCCTTCCTTTATGCCTATAATACATAGATTTGGTCGTTTCATGTTGTCCCACATTTTCTGAGTGTTCTATTCCCATGTTTTTTAAATTTTGCCTAGTCTTTGCTTAAGGAGTCCAGATCTTCAACTTTATCCTTCAGTCTTGATATACTGTTTTCCATTTCATTCATTATGCTTTTGAGACTTTCTCATGTTGTTTCTAATTGGTTTATTGAGTTTTGAGTTTTTCTGTCCTGTGTTCATTTCCATTTGGGTTTTCGTCACTATTTCTGTCTCTTTATTGAATTCCCTTTTCAAGTTATGAATTGTTTTTGACAGTCCATTAAGCTGTATATTTGTATATTCTTGGGGTTCCATCAAAAGTTTGTGCCTTTCTTCTTTGAGTTCTTTGAGTTTTTTGTTTGTGTTTTCTTAAGTTCTTTGATCATGTTTATGATTGTTCCTTAAAATTCTGTGTCATAGGGTTCTACAAGGTGGTTTTCGATGCTGTGCACTTCTGTAGGGCTCGTGGGTTTTGTTGTGGTCATATTTTCCTGGTTTTTCATATCATTTGTGTTTTTACATTGGCGTCTGGGCATATGGATGCTCTTTGTCAGCAATGTATTCAGCAGGAACTTCAACTCTGTTTTCATTTAATTTAATTTTGGTTCTGTTAATATTGTTTATGTAGCTTAATTACTTTTTTTAAGGTATGGAAGACAAGTTGGTGGGTATTTCAAGTTCTTGCTGAGTAGTAGACTGGTCAAAGTCCTGACTGAGCACGTCTATCTGCCTGAGGCCAGGGCACTGGGAAGTTGGTGGTGAGGGAACTGCCTGGGGATATGGCCAGAGAAGAAGGCTGGTCTCAGGTATGCAAAGGCAAGTTGGGAATGGAAGTAGGTTGTGAGGTCTCAGGGAAGGAGGCTGGCCTCAGGAATCCCAGGAGGGTTTAGGGTGGGAACAGCCAGGGAAGAAGCCTGGTCTCAGGTGTGCAAAGGAAAGCTGGGGTTGGGGGGAGGCTGTGGGGTCTATACGGAAGTAGACTGAAGAATTGGGTTGGTCTGGGTGCAAAGGATCAGGAAGAAGTGGGGAAATCTGAGCCAAGAGGGTAGTCTAGAGGTCTGGGTTACCAAGAGAAGACATGGACCTGTGCCCAGGGCTAAAAAAAGGACAGGTTGTGGTTATTTCTCTTGAGTGTGCCCTTCTAGGACCCTTACCAGGATAAACTTCAGTCTCTAATTTTCCAGTGTAATGTATATGAAATTTCCCTATAGTTGGGGTGTGCAACAGTTAGAGATGTATGGGGAAGAAACATACTAAACTTCTACAATGAAGTGTGGATTGGGAGCTAGTAAAATGTTTTGAAAGGGCATAATAATATGAAAGACCAAGACATAGAACTCTTTAATTTGACCTTCAAAAGCAAAAGAAGAAGGTATGTTGCAGTCATCCGATCAGTGGGTGACATCATCAAAGTTCTCTGTAACAATTACATTTTTACTGATATACTCAATCTGTCCTTTAGACATCAATTGTAATGGAAACTGACAGCAACTGGTAGAAAGGGTAAAGTCAAAATTTCAAAGCCACTTGTGAATTATAAATAAAGTATAACACTATATATTGAATTGTCACTCCAAATCTCTCTCTCGGTGATGATAAGGAGGTCTGCACCTGCTTTAAAGTTTAATATGACCGTCACTCACTACATTCAGGTTACATTGGTTTAGAAAGTGATTCACACATCTATATCCATACCCTTTCCTTAGCAATTTTCACATAGTTTGGTCTCTGTCTTCTTGGCTTTATACAAATACAAGTTTACAGATCTGAGAAGTGAATTGTCAACTGCCATTTTCATGTGATAGAAATCATCCATTTGAGCTATGAGATTTTATACATATATACTTATATCTGTCACAAACAATATGATTCCCAATTATGAGTTTGGCTACATTAAACGGGGTAAATGTATGCATACATGTGTGTGTGTGTGTGCATGTATGCATGTGTGTGTGCATGAGTGTGCATGAGTGTGTGTGTGTGTGTGTGTGTGTGTGTGTGTATGTGTGTATGGGTATGTGTGTGTGTAAGTATGTATGTGTGTATGGGTATGTGTGTGTGTGCCAGAGGTTGACATGAGGTGTCTTCCCTAGTTTCTTTCCTTAATTTTTGAAACAGGGTCTTTCACTGAACCTAGAATTCACCAATTTTTCTAGGCTGGCCAGCCATTGGGCTCCATAGATCCATCTTTCTCCACCTCCCCAGTGCTGGGATTACAGGCATTTACTGCCACCATCTGGATTTTTTCATGTAGAAATCTTCTGGTCTGAGTGATAAAATATTGAAGCCTGTGTGAGAGTAACCTTGAGAATTTGCACTATCCTATCCTTTTGCACAGGCCAAATTAGTTCATTATTCCTGCTTAAGAGTCCACACATTTTCGTTTTACTTTAATGCATTTCTTAGAATAAATAATGTGAATGTATTCTGACTGGAGTAATTTCTATCAAAAATATCAGAATAACAGTATTAAGCAAATGAAATCATTTGCTTATTCATAGACTTTTAAGTCGTTTATTTGCCTGCCTTTCACCAGTCTGCCTCTATAAAAATGAACACTCTGGGACTCCACCGTCCATTTTGGGCTTTTAAATGCAGCAAACCTTTGTGATATGGCAAAATGAAATCCACTGGCACTTAAAGAGTCCTACATTCAGTACTAAATCTGTGCAAATTAACTCTAGTCAGTGAGAGACTTGCTTTTCTCTGAGGGTGTCTACATATTTTTCTAATTTACACAATATGAATGCTGCTCAAATTATCTTTTGTTTCTTATCCAGTCTTGATGTTATATGAGTCTCTTAGATGTCAAAAAGTAAGGAAAAACCTACTGTCTCACATACTGTGGATCGTTATTTCTGTATGACTCTCTTAGAAACTGCATGAAAATGATAAGGACATTTCTTATCTACTAGGGCACTGTCTATATGCTCAGTAACTATGGATCATGCTGCTATTCTTAAAGATTTTCATAATTCAAGTCTTAATTTTCATTAAATTATATTAAGGAAATATTTGACAAATAGATACATTTGGGAATATGTGAGAAACATTTTGTGTTACCTAATTTCTAAAATGGCGTTTGGTATCCTTGCTTGGGGTTTGTTTCCATGTACTTCCTTACTGTATGCAAAGTTTAGTAAGGCCTGCTTGTAAAGACTACAACAAGACAGAAGTGACAAAGTGGCATTTCCAAATCTAGGTTATAAGGATCTGCCACTACTAATATGGCTCACTGACTCTGAGATTCCATGTTAATTGCTTGCTTTGAGGAAGTATGTTGCCATCTTGAAAACCATAGATAAGGCCAGATTCCAAACTTTGGATAGCTTATGATAAATAATAAGTTAAACAGTCTGTTAAGAACTGACTCCATTCATAAACCACAGTAATGGTCATACAAGTGGATACTTTCTGCTGCTAAGTTTTGTGATGATGTAGTACCAGTTGATATTGTCAATAAACTTATGCAAACCCTAGACAGTGGGCCTATACATGACATTATAATTAATAAGCCAGAAAACCCAAGAAAACAAAGCCACTAAATTTGGGCATAATTTATTATGTGACAAGGGTTATTCAATATGCTTTCCATTTAGCATGAAGGATGATAATCAACACAGGGCTTGGGGATAAGAGTCAACTTATTAGGGGAGAAAAAGAGTGATAACATTATCTAAGTAATGATTGAAAGGGTGAAGTTTAGGTTCTTCTACTCATGGATAGCTTGAATCCTTGAAAAACTAAATCTTGAAAATAACAACATTAACAAAAAAAGAACAGCATAAAATACAAGGGGAAAAGTTTAGCACAGTTCTTTCAAAAGTTGTCTGGTAGCTAGGCATGGTACACACACCTCTAATAATGTAGTATTAGTTTTAACTGTCAACTTGACATAATGTAGAATGACCTGGGAAAAATCACAAGGGATCATTTAAATAGATTTTCCTGTGGAAATGCCTGTGGAAATTGTCCTGATTGCTTTACTTGATGTGAGAAGGACCTTGCCGGAAAATGAAGAGCACCATTTTTTTCTTTGGGGAACCTGGGCCATGGGGACTAGAGAAAGCTAGCTCAGTACTAGGCATGCATGCATGTCGTTCTTTCTGTACTTAACTCTGGATGTGATACGACTATCTGATTTAACTTCAGCCACTGTGACTTACCCACAATTATGGGTACAAGCTGCATAAACCCTTTCTCCATAAGTTACTTTCTGTGAGGATATCTTTTCATAGCAACAAAGAATAAAGTAGGACACTTTAGCATCTGGGACTAAGATAGGAGAGAGGCAGGTAAGCACAAAGAATGGCTTAGCAACCTGGGACTGCACTTGGCTTGGGCTGTACGCACACTGCTCCTAGAAAAATGCAAAATCTTCTGTAAAAGGAAGCCCAAAACATTAATGAGACCCATAAGTACCTCCATACTTGTGACACATTGTCACCCTTGACAAAGTAATCCTTCTGATTTGTACCATTTCTTCACTTTGAATAAAGTGTCCTTGCTACTTTGCAAATCTCTGTGTTCTTGTTTTAATGTTTTGATTAAGGCACCAAGGACCTGGAAACTTTGCAAATCTCTGTGTTCTTGTTTTAATGTTTTGATTAAGGTACCAAGAACCTGGAAACATTCAGCTCAAAACTCTACTGACATTTTCAGGAGGGTGGCAAGTTTAAGGCATCCTTGGAATACCTAGTCATTTGGAGGCCAGCACAGATTGAATAGGTAGAATCAGTTTCGAAAATATAAGTAAATGTATTAGTTAACTTTTCCAAAGGAACAGAACTTAAAAAATGAATATATGTATTGTATATATAATACATATTTTATATAAACATACGTATTCTGATTTTATACACATATATATATATATATTATGATAAGTAATCAATTTAAAACTCTATGAAGAACTGACTCCATTCCAAAACCACATGAATGAACATAAAGTGGATACTTTCCATTGTTAAGCTTTGTGATGATTCTAGTCCCAGTCAATATTGTCAATAAACGTATAAGAACCCTAAACAGTGAACCTATACACCACATTAGAATTGATAAGTCAGAAACCCCAAGAAAACTAATCCATTACATTACATATGTATATATATAAATCTCCATATACATTATATATATTATATATATATATATGTATATATATGGAGATTTATTAGATTGGCTTACAAGATCAATTCCACGTTGTCCAACAGTGGATATGCCACATTGGAGAGGCTGAGGCTCCAGCAGCTACTCATTTCACAATGCTGGATGTCTCAGCAGTCCCAATCTGGTGCTAAAGGCCTGAAGGATTTTTAGTGATCTACTGGTCTTCAGTCCGTGTTGGAATCCAAAGGAGTTGGTTGTAATATCTGTGAAGGAATATCATAGCAACAGGGTAGATAAACTTGTCAGTGAGTGAAAAGACAAACAGGCAAAAAGCAAAAGCTCCCTCTGCCATGTCCTTTATATGGGCTGCTATTAGAAGATTCTGCCCACATTCAGAGTGGGTCTTCTGGCTTCCAATACCCTGATCACAAAAGTCTCTCACATTTCAGTTAATTCCACATCCAGTCAAGTTAACAACCAAGACTAGCCATCACAGTAAATAAATATAAACAAAGTTGCACCTGCATTCTATACCTGCTTACACATTGCAATCCTAGTATTTTTGTCTTTTAATTTTTCCAACAAACTTGCTCTTTCATACAAGTGTTTCTATCACCCTGATGCTTTCTCTCCCTGAACTGTTCTTTTTGTTCCACACAAAACTCTGGTCTCTCTTTTCCTCTACTCTTCAGATTAATGCCATCTTTAATGAGCTCCACTTCAAGGTAGTTCTCTTTCTTTTCTGTACCCAAGCTCTCTCATTTTCTGATGTAAATTGTATCCACAGCTTATGATGTGAATTGTTTTAATACAACTTAAAAGTCAGAGAAATCAGTTCATGTATGTTTCAAGATGGATGTCAGTGTCTGAAGAAACTAAACACAGGAATCAGTATGTAACAGACATGATATTTATCTGAATGCATTTTATAATTCAATAATTCTTAATAACTCACTGAGCTATTAGAAACATTGGAGACAGTTTTGTACTTTTTCATTTTAATGGGAAATTCTAAGTTTAAAAAAATATAAGAGTTAAGTGAAAGAATGAATAAGTTGATTCATACCTCATGCTTCTGTTTGGATAGTCTGTTGCCTGACAGTATTAGGTACTGTGAAATTTTCATAACTTACTAATTTACATATAGTAAAGGAAGACAAGGTATGGATATCATGATGGTCTCTTTAACATATTTTATCATTTTTACATCCTTATTTTATTTTTTTATTTATTTATATTTCATAACTCCTGCTGCATTGTTATTACAGGGTTGTATTCTCATGAAATCACATGATAGTGAATTTTTGTGTAGTTTATTCTGAACGGATATAGATTCCTCCCTGCTCCATGCATCCACAAACTATGACATATCATTTTGCAGCCCAGTCTGGCTCTCATCTTGGTTCTGATGTGCTTTGGCTATCAAGAGGTAGCAGATAGGGCATAACTGAAGACTTTAAATTACTCTCACTGTGTCTTAGTGTCACATTTAAGACACTACTATGACCATAGGCAGCATGTCAAGGCCACTTGTTGATCTGAACAAGAAAGCCTATCATCTAGTACCCCAAAGTTACACACACACACACACACACACACACACACACACACACACACACACAAAAGTGACCTGAGGAAAGTTAAGTGAGGTTATCACAGAAGAGATGTCTCTATGATTTTGCAATGAAGCTTGAAGCATGGTCAAGAAATACATGCTTATTGCAGAATGCACCTGGAAATATTGGGTAGACATGTTATACAGCAATACCTAACTGCTATAATAAGTATTTCAAGGAGAAACTGCGTATTCTTTTAAGGAATTCAAAAAGTCATGTCATGTCATGAGCATTCAGTTAATGAGTCCATAAAACAAATTTTGGGAAGCCACTATTCTCTTCAGTGTTTTACTCTCTTGAAATATATGAAAGAACAATCTAAGATTTGAGATTTTAAAGGTGTCTACATTTGAAAAACAATGAGGAATACATAATCCTTCCTATTTAATTGCTTAACTGACCTAACAGGGTCCGAAAAGGTGCAATGTATGGCTGGAATAAGAAGATAGGCAGGGAATAAGTGCAAACGAAAGTTTAGGAAGGTGTTTGTTTGCATTTTAAATTCTCTGCATGTATATACAGTTTGCTTACATACTTTTCTATGTGTTTAAATATCGGTAGGGGCTACCATATCATGAGATAGAAATAAGAACATGTGTGCTAACACCGTTTCATTCATATAGATTTGAGACATTGACCCAGCCACACATTAGCTCAGGTATTTGTATTTATAGTTATCTCCATGATGAGACTGTAAATTCCTTTAGGGAAAGACTATGTCTTTTATAGTCTAATTTTCCTAAAGAATAGCACCTCACTCATTACCAGAGCATAATAAATGTTCAGCAAACTGAAAGTTAAATTGAAGATCCACTGAGGCACACACTTGCATGTAAATGAAGAAGGATTTATGTCCTGGGGGGATACAGGTGACCTAAAGCAAGAACTCTGTTTTCTAAATGTGGCTATTGTCATGTCTCTTGAGAAAACATAAAACAACCGGACATAATATTTCTGCATCTAAGACCATTTTGTGGATGATGTTAACTTAAACTAATTTTTACACTAAAACATATTTGTATTTTTGCAAAGACAGTGACACCAAATTGTTGCAATTACATATGTTTCAGAAATTAAATAATGTCAGTTTAAACATCAAGGGATGCTTTATTAACCTCTACAGTACTAATGCTGGAGAAGAGTCTGAGGTATCTAAACACACAGCAACCCACAGTATCCATCAGATAGGTTAAAATTTTAATGCACTTCTTATTTCATATTTTTTTTTATTTTTTTAAATATTTTGTTTATTATTTTTATTTATGTGTATGCATGCATTGCCTGCATGTGGGTAAGTGCACCCATGTTGTGCAATGCCCATGGAAGACAGAAGAGGCTGCTGGGTCATTCTTTGATACTTTCATACAATGTACTTTGATGACATTCACTCCTACCTCTTCCCCTTAGCTCTTCCCATATCCACCACACTCCCACTGACCTCATGTTGTCTCATTTGTTTATAAAAAGTCATGTGGAAGCCTGTGAAGCAGACCTTAAATCCAATCAGAAAATGGTTGCTTACTTCCATAACATTTGTACCACTATTCCACCCACAGGCATTTCTTCCCATGCAGATCATCCCTGTAGGATTCGTGGCTGGGTAAGGCTGTTGTTGACTCACCTCTCCTAGCATCCTGCATAGCATCTTCCTGTACTTTAAGAGCTAAGCAACATGGATTAAGCCTCCTGATTAGTACATACTTGATTTATCCATGACCAATGTGCATGGTGTCTTCAGCAATATGTTTTTACCATGGAAGCATAGTGGGCAGCAAAGAGTAATGACAATGTTTTAGTGTTTTTCGGGGTTTCTTCAACATCTCTGACTAACAACTCAAAGGGAGGTATCCTATACCTGGTATTGGGCTTTTCATTTGGAAATCTATGGCTTCTGCAATGACCATAATCCTCTATGTAGAGTAACTCTAATTAAACTTTTTAATACAAATATATCTATATCTATATGAATTTAGATATATAGGAAACATAAAATAGTAGGTTTCCACATGACTTTTAGAAACATCCTTAGAGCTAGTTATCTCTCCCCCAAACCCTCCTGTCTCCTACCCTCCCATCCCTCTCCCCATTTAAATCTCCCTCCTTGTTGCTCCTCTTTTCTTTGTTTCTCCAAATTTCATTCCAACGTTAGGGAAATTTAGAGTTGTTTAGTAAAGATAGTTAAGTAGAGGCTAGATAGATGCTAGATAGATAGATAGATAGATAGATAGAAGATAGATAGATGATAGATAGATAGAAGATAGATGATAAATGATAGATAGATAGATGATAGATAGATAGACAGATGATAGATAGATAGAAGATAGATGATAGATAGATGATAGATAGATAGATAGATGATAGATGGATAGATGATAGATAGGTAGATAGATAGATAGATAGATAGATAGACAGATAGATAGGTGATAGATAAATTTGGACTGGGGTTAATGGGAG
>NW_008339517.1:4785755-4786738 GCF_000622305.1 Nannospalax galili
CGTATACATATAGGAATAGCTAAATTATTTATTAGAGAAAGTTGTGTCGTTTAGAAGATACAAAGCCACAAGGCTTTTCAAAATCTCATGAGACAATGTGAGAGATAAATAATACCTAGCTAATTTTAGAAAACCAGAGGGAACCATAACAGGCCAACAACCTACTGACAAATTATACATACAACCAGATCAAAGAATGTAATATATGTCTAAGTAAGGTTTATCTGAGAGTGTTTGGTCTTTGCCCAAGCTCTATCTACATGACATATGGGAATTAAAAGTACCAGACTGGGGGAACTAACCTTCTTGGATGTTCAACAGCCATACTATGAGGCCTATACTAATTTGGTCAGATGGACATAAAGGACAGTTTTTGCTCCTTGCCCTCCTAGGTCGACTAAGTTCCAGGGGACGATATGAGTATTTCTCAAAATGTCCTGTAACTGCAGTGAGTCACCTTTCTTCTTGTGTGGGAGACAGTCTTGAGCCTAAGGTGAAAGTTTTATTGACAGCCATACAGCAGGCCTGAGGCAACGGCTTGACCACTGGAGCCACAAGGAATGTCTTGTGACATTTGTTCCCATTGTCAGATTGTGAGACTGATGCCTAGAGCTTGCCACTCCCTAATAACTACCCTTGGAATCCAAACTGCAACACTTAAATATTGCAACAGTCAGGGTCATGTGGTTTCCAGGAATCCAGGCTCTGTAATCTGAAACCCAATATGCTAATGAGGCATCCTACCCACTATTCTGTGATGATGTTAAGTCTGTTATGCTAATAGGATGCTAAGCCTGTTATGCTAACAAGGTATCCTAGTTGCTGTACTGTGATAGATCACTAAACCTGTTATGTTAATAAGGTATCCTACTTGCTGTGCTATGATTGGACGACTACCCCTATATAAGCTTGTGCCTTCCTGCAATAAAGCAGACCTGTGTCACTGAACCTGGTCTCCTGTGTCTGAATGCAGCTCCGCTGAC
>NW_008339517.1:4786963-4806331 GCF_000622305.1 Nannospalax galili
GACACACAGTAATTAAAAGTACCAGACTCGTGGAACCAACCTTCTTGGGTGTTTAACAGACATACTTTGAGGTCTATAGTAATTTGGTCAGAGGAACATAAAGGATACATTTTGCTCTTGCCCTCCTAGGTCGACTAGTTCCAGGAGCTATGAGCATCTCTCAAAATGTTCTATAATGGTGGTGGGTCACCTGTCCTCTTGATCAAGGAGGCCGAGGAGTCCCCACTAGATGGACTTGAACCAGTGTCCAGTATATAAAGAGGAGGGTCAACACAGAGGAATAACTTCTTCCATGCTTCCAATCGAAACCAACCATGGTTGAGCAGGACCTTTGATTTATCTTCATATACGTGGAAATGGTAAAAGAAAGGAGCCAGGGGCTCATCCCAAACCCATGTGGCCCCTGAGGATGCTAAAGGCTACATAACAAGCAACAATGCCAGACAGGCGATACCTTCTTTTGAATAGTAACCCAGCATAGAACTGGGAAAATGAACAGCAGACCCCACTCTTATCTAAAGGAATATTGACAAATGATTGCTGCTAGATGAGGCAGAGCTGATCTTCCTAAAACAAGGATGTCTAAATAAGCTGACTAGATTCAGCAGGTGGACAAGCACTGGGGAATGGCTGGGGGTACCGACAACACAGTGGACAGTAACAGGGATGATAGAGTGTCCTGTGTGTGGGAGGGGGAGGCTATTGGAGGGTGCCATTTGGGAAGTGGATATATAGACGAATAAGATTGTGTGGGATGTTATGTTTGATATACACAGACACACAAAAATCAACAAATTATTAAAAAGACATATTTGAGGAGGAAGCATAAAAATTTACTTCATGTTAAATAGTATAGGTGATAAACATTACCAGTAAAATCTACCCGATGACTTTATATCCATACTCAGGTACTAAGGATATGCATGTAACCGACTGTGACTAGTAATAATCAGATGCGTAGAGATTAAAGACACATGTGCAAACATCTAAGTGTTAGTAGAATTAAAAATGTAGGAAACAGCATATTTTAAAATGAAATGGAGATCTTCTTTAAAAGATAAAAACTCATTCAATTTTATATCTTACATGGTTTATACTGAGTTCAATAGTGTCTAACTGTATTAATTCAACTATGAACCTAAAAATTTACAGCCACTTTTGAAAGAGATGTATCCTTACTCTGGAATGTGTTACTGAATATATTAAAGTTGTAATGAAATGCTTCTTCTAATCATGTGGTTATTAAATTTTTTAAAAAATGTTTAAAATTAATATAAATCTTCAAAGCATAAAAATTTGCTCCTTATTAATTAGTAGATATGAAGAACATTACCACTGAAATCTACTTTGTTGTGAAAAGTCTTGTAACTGATTTTACCTTTGCCTTACATGACTGTCATGCTGGAATGCAGTGTTTCCTGTTTCTTACCAGCCTCATGAGGAACTCATGTAGGTCACATGGTTTCCAGGAATCCGAAACTTAAAGAATCTGAAACTTATCATGCTAATAGGGCATCTGGCCCACTAGATTGTAAAAGGATACTAGGCCTGTCATGCTAATGAGGAATCCTACTTGCTGAACTATGATTGGACCACTACCCCTATGTAAACTTATGCCTTCTTTCAATAAAGTAGATCTGTGTCACTGAACCTGGTCTCCTGTGTCTGAATGTGGCTACGCTGACACAGACTCCTCACCAGCCCTGGGGTCCGGGACTGGACAACGGCTACAGTGACAGGAGGACAGATCGGAGGAGCAGGGAGAGCATCCACACTACCTGATGATTTTTTATCCCTGCTCAGATGCCCAGGATCTCAGACTATTACTGTAACTAGTAATAATCAGATATATAGATATTAGAAACACATGTGCAAACAGCTAAGTGTTAATTACATTAAAAATGAATTTTTCTGTATGAGCCTTCTTTAAAGGTTAAAACTTCATTCAATTTTACATCTTATAGGGTTTATACTGAGTACAATATTTTATAACAGTACTAATTCAACAGTAAATCTAAAAATTTACAGCCAATTCTGAAAGAGTTGCATCTTAGCTCTGGAAATTGTTATTGAATATGTCAATGCTGTTGTAATGAAATGCTTCTTCTAATTACATGATTATTAAATAAATATATTTACAAATGTATTTCTTAGTACTTTAATTGATATCAGTATTTACATTTCTGGTTATTTTACCCTAGCTACTCCTTTTTTAATATTTGTATTTATAGATCTAAATAAGAAATCTAAATTGTCTCTACCAAAAGCCAAATATATGAGGAAAATGTAAAGAAAACACCCAAAGTTATTTTGCCCCATTTACAGTTACAATCATATACACAGAGTTAAAACAGTGAGGTAATTATGCTGTATCACTTCTGCTATGCTTTCAGAAAGTATTTATTAGGAATATAACTGTTTTTAAGGTGTAATTTGAAGAACTGTATAATGAATTGAAGGCCTGCAGCTCCCCCAAATTCTTCTGTTACATTCCTAACTTCCAGTGTGTGGTTTTAGGAGTTTGGAGTCTTCTGGAGGTGATTAGGTGACAGGAGTAGAGCTGTCATGAATGGGATTTACAAACAACACAGACACAGACAGACAGACCCACATACAGACCCCCCCCACACACACACACAGAGGATGTTTTCTTTCCCAGTGTTCCATATTAGATCACAATGGAAAACAATCAATTCATAAGCCAGTCCTCAGCAGACATTGAATCTACGGGTGCCTAAATCTTAACTTCAGCATCCAGAACTGTGAGAATTAAATTTTTATTGTTTATAAGCTGTGGTATCCCGTTATAGCAGATTGAATGGGTGAAAACAGAAAATGAGAAAGATTGAAAGCACAAAATGTAGAACCATGGATTCTGGATTAAAAAGAAAAACAAAAGAATAAAAGCTAGCACTGATCAACCAACTGCCTTCCAGAAACTATTGCATAATGGAATGAAGAAAATGAATACTTAGAGAGAGGAAATGATGATATCCTGAGAAATGAATACTTATTCTTTGCCAAGCATGGTGATTAGTATCTTAAATGAATTATTTAATTAATCCCACTATACAATAAGAAATGTTTCATATTAAATTCTTTCATGGTTTTACATGGGAGAAGATGAATTCTGTGAACAGCAGATCTGATCAAAACAGAAAAATTCAAAGTCATGTTATTACAAAAGGCAGTTTGGTAGGTAATGAAACTTTGAAAAATGTGTGAAACATTTTAAGAGCATCTTTCTTTCTAGCTCCCTGACTAAAAATTTAAAGTTTTATTCACTATAGCAGGTATCTTTAAGAATGATTTTTTTAAAGGCTTAAACTGAGATAACTAAATTGCTCATTTATTAATGTACATGGTGAGTGTTGAAGGTGTGTTTATGTCTATTTATTTATTCATTTATTTATTTGATTTATTTATTTTTATGTGTATGAGCCTAATGTCTGAGTATAAGGGCACCTATGTCATGAAGCCCCTGTGCGGGACAGAAGAGGGAGTCAGATCCCCTGGAACTGGAGTTATGGGTGGTTGTTAGCTGTCATGTGGGTGTTGGGATTTGAACCGGGGTCTTCTGCAAGAACAGCCAAGGCTCTTAAGCCCTGAGACCTCTCTCCAGCCCCTGGAAGGTTTGTTTCTCAAGTTGGATGTTAAATACCACCAGGCAACTGTATAGAAACACTGGATCACAACACCCCTAAAGGGAATAATAAGAGATTGTGATTCATCTCTGATGATTCTCAGAGTTTGCAGTTACGTGTGAGAGAATCCTTGAATCCTCACAAGCTACTTAAATGCAACATAATTTGTTCAGTATTTTAAGTAGGGTATTTATTATTAGGAAATAAGAGATTAGTAGGAAAGAGAAGGAATGTGTACTTTTCTGTTATGAAAAGAATTCTTCAAGATGTTTGTATAATGGTATCAATAGAAGTTCCCTACCAGTCTGAGGTATTTTCATGTTGACCTAAACACAGCTAGAATATTTTATATCTATTCATCCCCAACTATAGTGGCTAGCTCAGTAATCTGAATCCTGTCTAATCAATCCCATCTGCAGTTCCACAGGGAGAAATTTGAACAATGGCAGCCAATCCTGAGACATGGAAGTTGTTTATTAAGATTGATGAGTTAACATATTCTTTTCCTTGTATGTTCGCCCTGACTCAGAGCTATTCATTAAAATAGAGAGATTTAGTACTTGGGAGGCAGAGGCAGGCAGATCTCTCTGAGTTCAAGACCAACCTGGTCTACATAGTGAGTTACAGGATAGCTGGGGCTACAGGAAGATCCTGCTTCAAAAAGACAAAAAAATAGATTTTTAAAGCTATTTTTGTTATTTTATGTGTATATGTGTTTTGCCTGCGTGCATTGAAGTACACACTTGTCATGCAAAGCCCAAAGAGGTCAGAAGAGGGTGTCAGATCCCCTGCAACTGGAGTTACAGACAGTTGCTAGCCACCATGTGTGTGCTGGGAATCAAACCCAGGTCCTTAGGAAGAACAGCAAGGGTTCTTAACACTGAACCATTTTTCTAGCCTAAGAGATTTCTTTTTATTAAGTTTTAGATGAGCTAAAACATTCAAATGCTGGGATGTTTTCAAATTATATGATTTTCTATATTATGATGATTTTTATTATGTCTCTGTCACACTAGGTCTGTATATTCAGCTTTGGAAGAATTGCATAATCTGTTTGTACAAAATAGAAATTCCTGAGACTGTGATTGCTAATAGGAATGGTTCTAATACATAGAGCATATGGTCTTATATTGAAAAATACTGCTTTTATTGCATCTAGAGTTTAAACCTTAACATGAGCTCACAGAGCTATTTGCAGTACTACCTCAATTTACCTTTTTAGCATTAATACCCACCAAACTATTTCTTGAATCCATGTTTTAGGCTAAACTCTTTGAGTTACACTCCTTACAGTGTCTTAAGGCTCCATTAAGCTGCATAAATTACCAACTTGACTAGGATTTCAAGTCAGCTTATTAGCACCACACCTTGCTACTTCACACTTTGATTGGCACAAAGCTCTGAAACAAAACAAGCATTCTTTGTATTAATAAATTCCAAATATATGCCAGATTCATTTTCACGCTTATATATATATTCCTACTCAATAACTTTTCATACTAACACAAAATATACAATTTACCTAATACATAGATATTTATATAGATAAAAGAGATTTTTTTCCATTCTCAGCCAATGAGTAAGAGCTCATTGGGAACTGAATCTAGGTCAATTATATTCCAAAGTCCAGTCTCATTCTATTAAGCCAGATTGCCTAGTTTATTTTTGTCATAAAACAAATATTCAAACTAGTTTTAAATTAGTTTGGAACTTATCTTAAAGCTTGTATATATGCACTGTTGCCAAAGATTTTTCCATCTTTATGTAAAAAGGATGCAATAATGCATATAAATTATCTTGCACTCAATAAGAGCTAGTTCCTCCCCCACTTTCTCTCTAGCATCTGTGATATAGTTGATGATGGATGTTTGGAAGGTGGCATGACAGATGGGGGCCAACATGTCTCGCTTCAGATTAAGAATTTAAAATTGAAGATTAAAATCAAGTATCCCAACAGGAAGGATTGGAAATTTTAGTTATTGGGTAATGCTCTGATTCTCATGAAAATTCAATCTGAAAAGAAAAATAAGAGTCTTTCCATTTTAATTAGCACCTCTTTGGGCTACAAATACCACTGTATCATTCATCTAAATGAAGAGTGGAAGATGTTTTTCATGATAATAATGAGATGATTTTTTGGCCATCAACATGGCCTCCAAGAGCCATCTGTTCCCTGAGTCGGTGAGCAGTAAGGATTTATGAACGGCTCCCAATGAACTCTGTGTGCGATAGGGAAGGGCGAATCCAGCTGCTGTTTATTTTCATCAAACATCTTGATCTGTTCTTCAAACATTGCAAATTTGATGAAACCCAAACAGTTTGTCAAACACTTTTCTTCTCTAATTGGGAAAGCGATGTGAATGTTAAGAGCAATTGCAAAAGGCAGTTTTGAATCATTCCTGTTTACATGGAGTCACCCATGTTGTAGATCTTATCAATGCCCCAGATTCTCTGGGTCTATCACAACAAGAAAACAAGCAAGAACATGCACAAATTCTTAAACTAACACAAATGCAAATGCATCTTTCCTCTTAATATGTCTAAAATTACTCACATATGAACTTTGGGAACGTGTAGGAATTTTCCTTTTAATAAAGACATTTATTGCAAATACCACTGAATGAATACTACCATGATTGCTAATAATGATCCTTAAACATTTATTCAGCATTTCTAAAACCCTTTAAGTGCTTTTTCACACATTTTTGCTCTAAGTAATAAGACAAAAATGATGAAGTTGAAAGTTAACTTGAGATCACAGACCAACCCTATCATTTATAAAAAAAAAAAAGAACAACTCAATGGAGGTATAATTTGCATGTATTAAGATGTGTCCTATTTAAAGGTAATAAGAGATCTTTGAATTTATATATATATATGGTATCAAACCACTGCATAATCACATAGGATAGTAGTCTCTCCTACCTATCTCTGATCTAGATAAAACTTAATGTTTTATACTTCAGATTAATTTAGTCTTAGTTGGGCCTGATGGCACATAGCTGTAATTTCCAGACCTGGGGAGGTAGAGGCAGGATTAGAGATCAAGTCCATCTTCATCGTCACCTATGTAATGAAGTTGAGGCCAACCTGGACTATATCAGACTGTATGGGAAAACAAAACAGAATAATAAAAAAATGCATTGTTATGGTTTTAATGTGAAATGTCCCTCATTGGTTCAGATGTTAGAATACTTGGTTCCCAGTTAATGGTGGTGTAAGGAACTAGAAAGTAGGAAAGGGGGAACATAAGGAAAATCCACCTCTCCAGAGCCAAGCAGGTTATTAGTAGAGAATAAACTTGAGAGGTCACCTCCCTACTGCCTGCAGCCTGGAGGAGGTGGGCACATGGCCCAGGCTGGGATCTAAAGGAGAGCACAACCTGCCTTAGATTCAGGCCTTTTCTATTTTTTACCTTCGGGGGGCAGAAAGCATTTGGGGCTGAGGAGTTGGGTCATTTCCAGGAAGTGCAGGATGAGTTTTCAGGTTATGAGGAGAGTAAGTCATGCAGAACTCCAGATCATGGAGTGCCCTTTGACTGAGATTGAGTCAAATCAGAACTGCTAGTCAAGGGGTGGGTTGGCAGGTGTGTGGGTTGTGAGACACAGCCATCTGGGAATGCTGCCAGGGAGTGAAGACCATGTGAGAAGCATATGGGACTTCAGATTTCTCCTTCGGATTGTGTTTGGAAGACTGGACCATTAGGACTTAGAGCTTTGCTGGAGGAAATGACATTGGGGTTGGTCTAAAGTTCTCCTGGGCCATGCTTCCTCTTCGCTGTCTGAAAGCGTCCTGCTCCTGCTCTGATGGACTGTACTCCATATTTAGCCCTTCCTTCCCCAAATATGCCAGATATTTTGTCTCGGTGTTCAAAAAATAACTAATCCAACAACAGAAAGATAGATTTGATTCTTTTTTAAGGCTTCATATGAATGGTGTCCTGCATTACATTTCTGTCATTGACCTCATTAATTTGGTATCTCTTTGTTTTGAGATCCACCCATGTTCTTGGGTATGTGTACCTTCATTTTGTTAGTGGCATTCTTTTGTGTGTATTCCACCATTTATTCATTCACTTACCTATAGACGCCTATTCTGGACCCCCATTTTTTTTAAAGCAGCTACCATAACAATACCTCAACGAGTAATCATAAAAACACTGCATGTACATAAGTGCACCAAAATCGTGCAATGCCTGTGGAGGTCAGAAGAGAGTATCGATTCCCTGGAGCTGTAGTTATCCACTATGTGGGTGCTGGGGACCCAGCCCAGGTTCTCTGCACGAGCAGCCAGTGCTCTTAACCTCGGAGCTATCTCTCCAGGCCTCTGACAATAAATTTTAAAATCTAGAAAGAGGTAAAGGGAAATTCTAAAAGTGAAAAAAATAATCAGTGTTAATAAAATGAAAAATGAAATGGGAGACAAGATAGAAATCATGCGCTACTAAATAGAATAATGGGTAATTTCAATTATAGAGTCTGAACAACATAAAATATAAGTAAAAAGACACAGAACATTAAGGAGAATCAGGCAGCTGAGAAATCAAACCCTCACCTGGAGAGTTGGAGAACTCAGGCCCCTGACAAGCTAGCACTCTGAGGTTCTGGGCCTCCATACAGAAATCCATAAGTCTTAATGGGGCATTTTTACAGCATTTCTTAGCAGGTACAGCATTTATGGGTTTAGACTATAGCCTGTGTGAATTTCAGTACAGATGTCTATGTGTATTAAGCCATTGCAGAAAATTCCTTAAACAGTTAATGTGTTTGCAAAGCAGATATTGTGCACAGGGGCTAAGACATTCTTCGTTATGTAATTTACTGTTTGTACCAATATAATGGTTAATAGACATTTCACCAGATAACTGTTTGCTTCTGCCCACTTTGTGTTTTCCATTTAATTTTACCTTCTCTGTCAGTGTAGTTAAGTATTTATTAAGAAAGCGTTACAGAGGTTATAGAGTGACCACTAGTTTTCTGTCTAAAAGAGTAGTAAAATACAAATCAGCCATAAGAAAACTATCTCCAATGCACAAAGAACAAGATTAAATGCATGGGCGTATCTTTCTCTTCAAGAACAGAGGCTTAAGAGGAGGAGCAGAAGGAAGGAGAGGAAAAAGAAGAAGAGTTCAAGGGACTAGGTTTAAACGGAATTCAAATAATGTCTGAAATCTTTCCCAAAGTAAGTAAATAAGTAAGTCTCCAAATTAAAGAAGCTGTGCCAAACCCAGGTAGGAGAAATCTTAAAAATAATAAATAGAAAAAGAGACAAACAACTACCCTAAGAACATCATAGTCAAAATTCTGAAAACAATAGACAAAGAAAAAAAAAACTCTCAAAAGTAGAGAGAAAAACAAAAGCCACTGTCAGGATGCCTAGAGGGCAGCAGTAACTGGACTTTGCAAGTGATGGAAGAAAAGACCTGTTAACACCAAATTCTATGCCCACCAAAATTACCTTACTCTTGATTTCCTTAAATCATGTTAATCTCTGAAACAATAATTCTGAAAGTTTGATGTGACCCCTAATTTATGTATAAAAATATATAATGCACTGGAAAGTGAAGAGATATAAATACAGCTGACATTTACAAGACACTAGAAGAGGTTAAATGGTAACATCCACAGACAATTATAAAGATTATATATTTACATCAGGCATGATGGCACATGCCTTAAGCCCAGTACTTGGGAGCCAGAGGCAGGAGGATCTCTAAGAATTTGAGGCCAGCGTAATCTACATAGCAAGTTCCAGACAAGTCATGGCTACGTAATGAGACCTTGTCTCAAAAAAATTACATAACTTCAGAAACTACCAAGGATAAATCTCATACTGCAAAAAAATAATTAAAAATGTACTTTAAAACAATGCTCAGATTATCCATAGAAAGTCAGTAAAATGAAAGAAAATTAAAGAAAACTCAAAGAATGAAGAGAAACAAAATAACATGTACCTAATCCCAAAATAAAATATTCAAATTAAGTATAAGTGATTTGAATACATTAACAAAGAAAGGATTTCTGGGATTTACTGTGAAGGAAACTCACAGTACCTCATCAGAAGGAACAGCAAAGAAAAGTTTGTACCATTTGCTGGATTCTGCCTATATAGGGCTCAATATGGGGGGATGAATGGCAGGGGGGGTCAGTCTAAATTTGATTAAGAACTGTTGTATGAAATGTACAAAAGCTCAATAAATAATCTAAAAAGGGAAATGTTTAGTCATATATGGTAAATGACTCAACCCTGAGTCGGTTTGCAAAATTTTAGAATTAAAGAGAGAGCTATAACATTAGCATTCACATTGCAAAGTATGTCCAAGACTAATCACGTTAGTGTAAAACTAGACTATAACACCAGGGCAATATCCCTGTTTCTTAAAATCTCCATGCAGTCAGTCTTAAGAGCTTATGGTCCCGTCTTGGAGAGAATTTGCATAGGAATTAAGGAAGAACTGCCTGGAAACACTGTACAGAGTTGGAGAGGCAGAACGAAGATGATGGCAGTATCATCAGGGAGGTTTCATCTGCTTTCACTTTTGAAATACATCTAGGTTTGTGTCTGGCAGCAAAGAGAAGGAACTGGGAAGAATATACACTAAGGACCAAAGCATTAATCGACGAACAGTAATCACCAGTCAATACCATTTTAACTAATATTTCAAGAACACTGGTTGTACATCGATATGCAAGTGAGTTTTATTTTTAATTGGAGAAAAATCCTTAGTAGCCACAGATTCTAATGTAAGTTGAGCATTAAACTAACCTACACATTTATTGAACAGGGTTTCCCTATAACTTCAGCTGGCTTGAAGCTTGCTATGTAGACCAGGCAGTCCTTGATATTGAGATCTACCTGCCTCTACCTCCAGAGAACTGGAATTAAAGTAATGTGCAACCATGCCCAGTCTGATAAAATGTCCTAACTCATGACCTCAAAGGCAGCATTTTTTTTTTCTTTTTTGCTTAGAAATGGATTCATTTCTTTAACGAGGAGAATAGTCTTTCCGCCTCTTGCCATTCATGTGACATCTCTGGATCAGCATGACCAAATCTCACTTTGGTACTTCATAGAAATACAGAAACTCAGGAAGTGTTACAGATCTGATAATTCATACTTTGTTTTTATAAGAATTCTACATAATCTTGTGCACGTTAAAGCGTAGGGCATGCTTTTCTAGTTGATAAAAAGAATAGAAAGTGTATTCAAATACTGACTTTTGTTTCTTCATCCATAATAGAATCCGTCTTTCCCTTTCCTCCGAGGACTAGACATCCTAACTTGATACCTAAACATCCTTACACTGATAGAAATCTACTCTCAGTGCTCACATCAATTAGGAAAACTCTGAACTTTTATTTATTACCTGGTATTTAAACTTGCTTCCAGGTTTCTAAGTCCTATTGTTCTCTGATTAACGATAGTGACTATTAATATATATGTTTTTAAATTAATGCATCATCTACATTTTCTTTAGTAATATTTTCCTTCCTCTATGAAGAAGCTTAAGTCCTACTTTGTGCTCAACATTGAGCCTGGCTTTTATTATCTAAAAATCCACAGCTGTGTGTATATCTCTTGTGATAAAAGCCTCTAAAGAGCTTGGCATTTTATCACAATGAATGAACCCATGGGATTTTGTATATCAACATGTAAAGTCACGAAAAATGGGAATTCCATCTTGTGCCAAAGCACATGGCCAGCAGGCATCTCTGTCGTTTCCTTGAACTACATCATAATTCACTTGTAAATGAGCTGAACCCTAACGTATCCTACTCTTAGTGACTTTGTGACTTTCTGTCCATTTCTCCAGACCTTCAGTAAAGTGCAAAGTGCATTTGCTGGTCTGGGTCATCTTCCTTCTGGCCTTCTTCCTTCCTCCAAAGGCTTTTCCTAAGAGGAGCCCAGCGGTAGCCCTGACTGGAGCATTCATCCTAGAGCTGGGACAAGATTTCCCAAGTTGCAGCTGGAACAGGCATTTCAAAGGTACATTTTTATACAAATGCTTCTATTCTTTGTGGAGGCAGAATCCCAGGCTAGTGCTCAGACAAAACAGCACAGAGTATGGGAACACAAGAGAAATACATTTCTTCAGACTATCTTTACATTTTCCCCTCTTTGGTCCATTTTCCATATGAAAAAAATTAAATAAAAAACTCATAGAAGAAGTCTATCATGGGATCTTTTACTTAAATTGTCTAGTTGAAAAGATTATTCATATTTCCTTGACTCACACTATGATAATGCTGAAAGATACCCAAGGAGTGCCCAAGGGAGACAATGATGGAACATGATAGAAACCCTCCGTGGCTGCCTTGCAGCTATAAAGTAATGACCACTTTAAAGAATGGAAACTTGGCTTGTCATAGTCTGTTCTCTTTAAACGTTTAAATCATGTAGCTGTTTTTCACACATCAACTTAATGTTTACCAAGCAATTTTGATTATTATTCCTTCCCACATACTTTTCCTATGGGAAAGACTGAAATGATTGACAAATATAACACATAAGGAAAGAGAGCATTGTGTTCCAAACGGTACTCTGGTTGCAATAAATATTGCTCACCCAAACATGAAATGTCTGTATTTTCACTGGGCTTATACAGCCCAATATGAAGCCACATTTTTTATGGTTCTAAGTATAAGATTGAAGGCTAGTCCTTGTAGCTCCTATATAAGCTTTACTATGGAGTCCTTCAGCTTGTGTTTCTTGGTGATATGATGACCTTCATCCCAATTTTTTTTTTTAATGTAGGCAAAGTAGATAGAAAAAACTCAATATAAACCCATATTAAAATATTACAAAATAATCTACAAAAGACTGGTTTCACACAAAGCCTAGTATATTATAAATCATATTTTCCTTATCCAAGAGGATTTCAACAAACTGAACATATGTGAATTATGTTTAACTATTAGCATAATAAAATTATTTCCACTTATTATCCTCAATGCCAGTGACCAGTGCTTTGCTGTTTGTATATGCAAGATGTATCTTGTCTTATCTGCAGTAATTTGAGTTAGAAGACTTTCTGCCTTATCTCCCTAATCAGCACAGCACTGGAAAGACTTTATTGCTTCTGAAATCACAGTTCTAAACTTCTGATAGCATTCTATTTTGCTTACTGATTGTTCCCATGGTGATTTTTCTGAATGAAAGAACAATGCCCTTGATCAGAGGGCCCTGGTGTTCATCTTGGGAGTTTCCCCTAATGGTGTTGTACACTACATCTGAAGCCATTTCACTTTAAAGACTCAGCTTGACGTTGGGGCACAAAGCTTTAAAATGAAAGGCCTTTCTTATCTTTCTGATTATATTTGGTCATTTATACCTGAATCATTTGCCTGTTTCCTTCCTGCTTCCTGCTTTTTGAATAGAGTGTCATCTCCTCTTAGTCTACATAGGACCAAGGACATCTTTTCAATTGCCAGAGTCACCCAAGGAAGCACTAAGATAAAAAAGAAAGGGTGTTGGTACAGAGGTAGGTAAAATTTCAGGATCAGGGTGGACATTGACATTATCTTCAATAATTCATTATACGGAGCATTCTCCTCTGCACTCATCTGTATTTTAGACTGTTAAAGATGATTTATACAGTTGGTAAAAAACCTGAAAATGAAACACGAAGGATCGGAAGGAGAAAAGGAAGACAAGGGTGAACAAAGATGGGAAGGAAATGGATGCTTGGATTTCCTTCACGCGTAGGTAACGGCAGGAACTCTATCCCTTCTTGTAACTTCGTAGAGATAGGAGATTTAATCAGTTTTATTCCTTGTATTTTCATTTATTCTTTGAAAACTTCATGCATGTATAAAATATATCTTGATCATCTCTACCCATCATGACCCACCTTCAGCTCCCCCCAGAACCACGATCACATATTGCTCCAACTTCATGTCCTCTTTCCACAATTTTTATTCAATTATTTATTTTTTAACCTACTGAGTCCAATTTCCAGTAGCTACAGTCTTTATAATAAGAGACTCTCCATCCACCAGCAGGCAACAATTGCCAATAGCTTCTCAGCTAGGGAGGAACTCCTTTTTAGTCCATACAGGAATACATTACTGGTTTGATCTTGAACAGACCTTGTGAACATAACCAAAGCTGCTGTAAGTTCATGTGTGTAGCATCCGTGTCCTATCCAGAGCATTTCACAGCATTTCACAGCTCTCCCCATCCTCTGGTTCTCACATAGTTCCCTGAACTTGAGTGGGGAGAGAGTGGTTGAAATAGATGTTCCATCTACAGCTGACCACTCAGTAGTGAGTCTCTACCTTAACCACTGTCCACCACAATAAGGGGTTTCTCTTGACTAGAAATGGTATTTTTTAAAAGGCATATTAACGACTATATATATAAAATTACTTCATATAAGTCCTTTGAATCTCAAGATATTATACTTTTAATGCAAAATAAGTCCTTATATGGGTAGTGTCCAAATGAGATTCTATGAGAGAATGTTACCTCACAGGAAATTTGAATTTTTAAAGATATTTATTTTTTTATGTTTATAAGTGTTATTCGTGCGTGTATGTAAGTGGACCCATGTAGTGTATTCTGCAATGCCCATGGAGGACAGAAGAGGGCGCTGGATCCTCTCTGAACCTGGACTTAGAGATGGTTGTTAGCTACCATGGGGGTCCTGGGATTCAAGCCTGGCTCCTCTCCAAGAGCAGCCATTGCTCTTAACTGCCAAACCATTGCTTCAGCCTCAGAAATTTGAATTTTAAGTGAATATTTTTCATTCTTTGAGTACTTATATAAGCTGAATTTTTTGTAATGCTAATAAACTTTAAAAAATAAATGTTTAAAAGAGGTTTCACCCACTAAGATTGGGAATAGCAAAAATCTATGAATATAAACAAATATTTATTTTTTTTAAACAATATTACCAGTTAGAAACATAATACCACCAGGTTCTCCTGAAGGTCTTTGAGTCCAAGATCCATGGATTTTGAGTATGTTTACAGTACAAAAACGAGTCTGCCCTGTGCAGCAGGCTTCAAAATCCAGTCAAGAGAGTGGTTGGTTATGCTCATAAAGTTTTGCCACTATTATACCAGTGGTTACATTGTGCTCATTGGATATTGTCAGTTTGACAAAAACTACATTCACCCAGGGTAGTGAACCTCAACTGAGGAGTTGTCATCATTAGATTGGCCTGTTGTCATGACTGTGGGGCATTGTCTTGATTGCTGATTGATTATAGGAGTACCCAGCCCACTGTGAGCAATGCTATCTCTGGGCAGTGGACCTGAGCTGCTGCATTCTCCATGGTTTCCGCTTTTAGCTCTTGCCTTGAGTTCCTACCTTGGCTTCCTTGGATAATGGACTGCAAAGTATAAGATGAATAAACCCCTTTCCTCCTATTTGTTTTCGTCAGCGTTCTATCACAACAAAAACCAAACAGAGCATATATCTTTCCTGGCACGTGGGTATTTTCACATGCCAGAGTCTTCCCAGCAGCTCAAATAGCACCTTCAAGCACTGTGAAAGCTAGCCAGTGGGGTTTTCTGGTGAGTTCAAGACTGGTTTCTCTGTGTCCTGCAACCAAAATGTATAGTGTCTTCAACAGCAGAGTCTGACCAGGTAGTTGTGTGAATAAGCAAGGGCAATGGCAATAGCCTGCATCGTTTTACTTCTAGGGATTCTCTGACCAATAACACAAAGGGAGGTAACCTCTGCCCAGAACTGCAATTTTCATTTAATAACCCATCTCTTTTGGGAGCAGCATTACTAGCTAATATAGATATCTGTGTTCAAATTCCCTTTAAAAATGTTTCTGGGGCTTGGATGGGCTCAGCAGTTAAAAACACAGCTCTTGAGGATGACCTGGGTTAGATTCCTAACACCCACATGATGGCTAACAATAGTCTGTAATGCCAGTTCCAGGGGATCTGGCACCCTTTTCTGCCCTCTGCAGGCATTGCACACACAGGTGCACTTACGTACATTCAAGCAAAACATGCATATGTATAAAATAAAATAATAAATAAGTAAAGAGATTTTAATTAACCTGCAGACTCATAGGGTTGCATACAACTTCTACACACACTCTCAGTTTTAACTGGTCTCTCCTATATCTCTCTTTTCCCCCACTCCCCTGACCCCATTCCCACATAAGCCCTCAGTTCCCAGTGCTCTCCCCCTGTTCATTTATATGACATATGTTTTGCTATTGCCTCTTATATTTTTAAACTTGGATTGCAAGGTCATAGGCCCCCAATTAGCATCTTCATGTACAATTCGTCTTGTTTAAGCCATAGTCTGAACCTCATTTCCCCATCCTAGCACCACACTACATGCTTGAAAACTTCTGTTCCCAGCATTTCCCCTCTTTACTTCCATTATTCTAGATTCTATTATCTGCTCTGTGAATGTGTCTTCCCGGGCCAATAGTCCATTTCTAGTTTTCTAGCTTCCCGTGTACTCTATGTTAAGCAAACAAAGACTTGAAGCTAAGCCCCCTTTATGAGAGACAATAGGTGATGTTTGTCTCCTTGGATCTAGGTGACCTCATATAATATAATTTTTCTATTTCTACCCATTTACATACAAATTTAATGATTTCATTTCTCTTTACAGCTAAGTAATATGCTATTTCATATATATTATGTATATATATGCATTTGTCAGTTGATGAATATCTGGGTGGATTCTATTTTGTAGCTCTTTTGCAAAGAAAGGCAATGGACATGGATATGCAAATATCTCTACAGTAGGCTATAGCGATCTATGGACACATGCTCAGGTGGGATCGTTGAGTCATATCATAGATCTATTCCTAGTTCTTTGAACAAACTCCGGGCTGATTTCCAGAGTGACTGCACAAGTTCACAGTGCTACCAACAAGGCACAAAGATTCCCTTTTCCCCACATCCTCACTAGGGTTTGTTATCATTTGTGTTCCTGATGATGGTCAAACTAACGGGTTAGATAGAATCTTAATGTAGATTTAATATGTGAGAAAATTCAATTTATAAATGGCTTGTTTTATATTTCAGATCTGATTGTTTCATGTAAGGCTCACCTTTACTGCTCTATAGCTTTCATCGTCAGTGTGGGCCACATTTTGATGATTTCTCTTTTTTTTTTTTTTTTGTTTTTTTGAGACAGGGTCTCCGTGTAGCCCCCGCTTCCCTGCAAATCACTTTGGAGACCAGGCTGGCCTTGAACTCACAGAGATCTGCTTGCCTCTGCCTCCTGAGTGCTGGGATTAAAGGCGTGTGCTACCACGCCCAGCCTGGTTTCTCTTTAATAGAACAGACACCCTTCTCCTTTGTGAGTCCTTTTCGCCTCCCAAGAGAATGAAGATACATTTGCTTGAAACTTTGTTGTCTTTCCAAAGAAAATTATTTCTTTCTAAGAAAAGGAGGGGAAAAGATGAATGATTTGGAAATTATTTCATTCTAAGAAAAGAAGAAGAAAGGTGGATAATTTTAGAGATAAATACAGTAAGTGACAGCACAAGGGAAATAGGTTTCTGAAAATTCAAAATTATGATTTTTATGGCTGTGAGCGATGTGTATAATTTACATCTGAAGTTATCAGCAAAAATATGCAAACCATTGAGCTTAGGTAACACAAACAATAAATAAGTAAACGTGTGCATATACATATATATAGAGAGAGGCTTATCCATCAGATAGATGTATAACCATCCATATAGCTATACTGGGAAATACTAAGCACATTCAGTTTAACAGTAGAAATGGTGGGAAAGTTGTTCAACTTTTTGTATAAGCTACAAAGTACCAAGACTTAAGTTTCTTCTGCTAAACACATGGCACGTTTTAACTCTATGGGACAGGTCAGTCAAAATTTTGATCTGATTGGAAGAATAACTACTCCAGAATATCTAGCTGTCATTGACACAGGTATCAGAAAGCATTTTTAAAAATATGTCAGCCAGGCATAGCAGTGCACACCTTTAATCTCAGCACTAGAGAGGCAGAAGCAGGCCAGACTCTGTGAGATCAAAGCCAGCCTGATCTACATAGTGAGTTCCAGGCCAGCTGGGGCTGCAAGAAGACCCTGTCTTGAAAAACCACCACCAATAAAGAAAAATAGAGAAAGAATTTTTTCTAGTTTTGTTTCTGCAGCTATGAAAAATACCCTTTCAAAAGCAACTAGGGTAGGAAGTGTTTATCTTACACTTCAGGTCACAGTCCATTGCTGTGGTGAAGTCAAGTCAGGAGCTGAAAGCATCACTTCCACAGTTAAGAGCAGAGAGAGAATGAGTATCCGCATCCTTGCTTGTTTGTTGACTTGTTTTAGCTAGTTTGTCTTCTCTTCTACTGTTCAGGACACCTGCCTAGGGAATAGTGCTGCCCACAATGAACTTTAGGTTCTACATAAATCAACATTCAAGACAATCTCCCACAGATATGCTCACAGGCCAAGCTGCTCTAGATAATTCCTCATTAACACTGCCTTCCCAGATGATTTTAAGTTGATTTCAGTTAACAATCAAAATTACTCAGCACATAGTCTTCATTTAAGTGAGAAAATGTGATAGTCACTCTTTTTTGACAAATTATAATATGTTCCAGAAAATCCATGTTGGCACAGCCAGCAAGATCTTTCCCTTTTCCTATAAAGCTCTATAAATGAAGGCTGTTTATTCTGTTACACATTAACAGGTGCTACACTGAGGTTGTTTCCATATCCTGGTTATTATGAATACTGTTGCAATGAATATGGGAGTGTAAGCATCTCTACATAGTACTAATTTAATTTCTTTTGGCTGTGTACCCAGAAATGTTAGTGCCTGGTAATATGGTTCTGATGTTTTATAATTTTGGATAATATAAATATTGTTTTCCATTATGGCTTTGTCCACTTTTATCATAAACAGTGGTATAATAATCTTTCCTCTACATACTCACCAGTCAACACAAGGTATTTCTTATCATTTGTTTATTCATTTTTTTGTGTTTGAGTGTTGTACCTGAATGTATGTAAGTGCACCCAACTGTGCAGTGGTCACAGAGGTCAGAGGAGGGTGTTGGAACTGGAGTTAGGACTCTTAGCTGCCTTGTGGGTGCTGAGAATTGAACCTGAGTCCTCTGCAGGAACATCCAGTGCTCTTAATAAATGAGCCATCTCTCCCATCCCTATTCCTTGTTGGTTATTGGTGTGAAGCACTTTTCACATACCTGTTGATTACTTTCATGCCTTCTTCAGAGACATGTCTATTAAGGATTTGGCCCATTTTTCTCATTCAGATTTTAATGTTTTCCTATTGTGTTGAATGAACTTCTCATATAATTTTTGATACTAAATTTTCTCAGATACATGGTTTACAAGTAAGTTCTCCATGTTTGTAGACTGTCCTTTCATTTTGTCATTTGACATAGTCATTCTTTCTCATCTTGCATGAACTTTTGAGCATGCAGAACGTCATTGCTAGGTGAAAAACATACATCAACGTGAAAAAAATTCCTCCTGCTTTCTCCCAGGAGTTTTATGTTTTCAGGTTTAATTTTCAGGTCTAATTTATTAGGAGTTGATTTATGTGAATGTCGTAAGGTAAGGGGTTCAATTCCTTCATTTGCCTCTGGATATCCATTCTTCCTATCACTATTTGTTTAAAGGCCATCCTTTTCCAACTTTGTGTCTTACTGTTGCTCTTGCAGAAAATTAAATTACTATTTACTGCTGAGTTATTTCTGGGTTTTGCATTCTGTTCTATGCTTTATAGGTATTATACTGATTTTAC
>NW_008339517.1:4806794-4831372 GCF_000622305.1 Nannospalax galili
GTAATTCACAAATATCTTTTCATTCATTAAACCCCAGACACAGGCTACACTTTTTCCCAGCCTGAATTTCATTATTTTCTTCTCACTGGTTAGTACTTTAAGAAGATTGGGAACGATTAGTTATTCTGTACTAAGAAGTGGTGTCTGAAAATAGACTCATTGCATAAAGTGAAAGGGTTGAAGTTTGTACCCTTAGGAATTACTGTTTGATGTTTTCACAGAAGGTATAGATGTTATGGTAGTTCTGGAACTGGATACAGTTTTCTGTGAAACATCCCTTTTCTTGAGGCCTAGTGTGATTCAACATCAAATGTTATTTGATTGATTTTGCTTCTCTCTCTCTATCTCTTTCTCTCTCTCTTATTCTGTCTTTCCTCTCTCTTTTCCTCTCTCCCATGGAATAACATAATATCTTTGAGGTCAATATAGAGAATATTTCTAAGGACAGCATTATAAAGGATTTAGTAGAAAGCATACTATTAATTGTTTATTCATCAAATAACATTGATAGTGTGTTTGAACTGAAATATCGACTCCTAAGAAGATACTTAAGCTTCTGCACCCACCTGAACTTTTGAATGTGGGGAAGAATCTGGTAATGAGTTTACAAAAAAGTGAAAATTTGAATGTAGGACTTAAGAAATCTCAGAAAGAAAGAAAAGGCTGAGGGCTAGATTGGCTAGCAGAATGTAGTAAATTAACATTTATCTAGCAGGAGGCACTTTTTTTTTCTCATTTTCTTTTCAGAGTAAGGCAAAGTGATAAGCATCATTAGCATTCACTTTACATTTAAGCAAACTGATGCTCAGGAGGCTAAGGAACTCTCTCCAAGTGACACAGCTGCTAGACCATGTAGCAAGTTAAGATTCAAGACTCTCATTCCACTGAAAATTTAGCAAATGAATAATTTTGGATCCAGACTGGTAATGTTTACGTATTCAGTAGCCTTGGCTTAGTACACTGCATCTCAGGCTCTTTAAATATTAATTCACTTAGAAAGCCAAACATAGTGTCTTTTACTGAGCAGGCAATCAATAATCATGAGTTACAGTAATGTTTCTGGAAGTAGTTGGATAGAATACTACTTCATCATTCATCCTTCACCTTGCTGAGATTCAGTGCTTCTGTTTCAGAGATTTATGTACTTGAGGACAAATAACTTTGCTTAGATCTAAGCAGGAGGAAGTAGTAAAGAGGGAAGGGGAGAAAGAAGAGAGGAGAAGGAAAAAAATTGGGGAATCAGAAACATAACCTAATACTTTTTTCCATAGGTGGCGGATCATTACATAATGTCAAAGTATGTTTATTTCCCTATAGACTCCTCCATTGAATTGAAAGACAGTAATTAGGTTTGGCTTAGGGTGTCTTAGCTCTTAATTGTGTATTATAGCACTATGACAGAAACAAAACAAAAAAGAAGTAAATCACACAGATAAGTATATCATAGGGAACTGATAATGTGACCTATCTAATGGGTTCACACCTGGATGAATTCTAAACCAAAAAACAAAACAAAACAAAACAAAACACAGGCAAGAGATAAATCAGTGTAGAAAGATTTAATAATTTAATATCTACAGCACATAAAGAGAGCACTACAGTTATTTACATGTCTTCTATAAACAAATAAAACATTGATATTTTCCTCAGAAATTCTGTACATCTCATGCAGAAAAGCACTTTATGGCAAGGCACATTTCTGTGTATGCTCAGTTTAAGAAACACATTCCTCAGTACGTGCAATTTAAGCTCATTATTCAAGAAGGAAAGACAACACACATTTTTCAGGATATACTTAGGTCAGTGTCACAGAGCACCTCTGCAAAAGGTTAAAATGGTGGAGAGTCACCTTTCTGAGCATGCTCAGTTCCTGTCAAGATGATGGGATTCATTAAGTCTTATATGAGTAACTACACCTTAGATTTCTATTGATTAGCCTTTCAATGTACTTTTCATAGTTGAGACAAAATTAATCATTACACCTTAAAAAGAAAAAGGTTAACTTGGCTGTGTGCAAACAATGGGATCAGAAGATTTAAGACATTGGAGATCTTGACAAAAGACCTAATGAGAGTCCTATTTACTCTTTAGAACATGATATGAAAGCTTTTTAAAAGTACATTGCAATTGATTTTTTCTCCTTTAAATGTAAAAATGTTTCTCTGGACAGCTACCATACTCAATCTGCTTCTGATATCGGAAGGAAATTACAAAAAGTTAAAACTGAATGTTAATATTAACCTTTGAATTATGTAACAAATTTAAGGGATGCAACAAATATCATGCAAATTTATAGCCTTAAGTGTGTATACATGAAATGAAAACAATCAAGGAATGAAGAAATTGTCATTGAGACCCAAGGCCACATTGATGTCTTCTAAATAGAGCAAATTCTATTTTGATTTAGAAGATGTTCATAGGAGACAAAAAGAGATAAAAGTTACAAGAGAGTTGAGGGGGAGAGAAAGAGAGAATGAACTTCTAGCAGACTTACAGGGTGCCTTGAGATATTCCATTCACTTTTCTCCTAGAAGAAATAGACTGGCAAGGAAATGTCAAGTCTATTAGTAGACAGACCACTGGAACTAAAAAGTCTTGCATAATAGTCATCTTTCTGAGATTCTTTGCCCTTATTGTGGCAAGACAGGACACTGGAGGGCTTACTGCCCTGGGGACTGAAGGAATCCTAGATAAGAGTTCCAAAACTTATCCCTCAAATGAGGATACCCTCTATGTCAGCTGGCTTCTGACTCAACCATCACCATCAGTCAGATAGAGCTTTAGGCAAATCATGAAATTACAGTTAGGACTGTAAGTTTTCTCCATGATGGGAAGATCAACTACTCTGTTCTTACTTTGTATTCCAGACACAAAAGGGACTCCTGTGATCAAGCATTTATTTTGCTTTTATGCCGTCTTTGGAATAACCTACTCTTTGTCTACACTTTACTTGTAATGCCTAAGTGTCCTCTCCAGTTACTGAGCAGAACTCTATTGACAATTTTGGTGCCAAAATGATCTCCTTCTATGTTCTCCTCCTTAAAGGATACTCTCCTTAGGAAATAGTTGTCATGAAACTTTGGTAAAGGAAACACACAAGTAACTGTACAGACAGGTGTTCAAACAGTTAAAAAATAAAGACTGTACTATTTGAATCTTCTCCCATGATATTGTCAAATTCTGCATTTGATTCTAATCTCCCTTTTGTTCCTGTGTTCTTATGCAAGATAAAACATCATACTTTTTTAATTTCTTAAAATTCGTTTTTACTTTATGTATATGAGTGTTTTCCCTGCATGTATGTGCCTTGCAATGCCTGTGAAGGCCAGAGAGGAGCATCAGATGCCCTCAAACTGGAATTGCAGGTATTTGTTAGCCACGAGGTAGATGCTGGGAACTGAACCTGAATCCTCTGCAAGAGCAGACAGTGCTCTTAACCACTGTGCTATCTCTCCATCCCTGAAAACCCATTCTTTATACCAGCCTGCAAATATACACAAGAAACAAAACAGAACAGCTCTTGGTTCCATGGTCTCCTCCCCATTCCCTAAGCTTCTGGAGATTCATAGTGGATGTATACTCTTCAAGACGATGGTCAGAATCAATTACAACAGTGCATTAGTCTAGCTAAAGATATCGCTTTCATGAGATGGGATATTGCCCCTAGTCTATTAATTTGAAGTGTATGTTACTGATACATCTCATCTGCTTTATACAACATACAAAATCAGATTCAAACCATGCCAGGCATTACCATTCCTTTTTTTCTTTTTAGAAAATTGCTTTGAAATCTCTGGATTTTCATAGTTGAATTCATGAATCATACCCAAAATAATCTTAGTGATACTACTAGTCTTTTGATCTTCTACTTAACTGCTGGTTTAATTTTGTCTCCCTCGTTTACAGTGGATCCACTCTCAGATGACCCTGTGGCAGTGTAACACCGTCCATCTGTGTCCTTCTGATCCTCATCTAAGGCCTGAAAGTCTGCAAGAGTAGAGACACTAAATCCTTCTATAATCCTTTTGAACAGGAAATAACTGAACTGAGTCAATTACTACCTCTTAAATGATTTTAGGGTCTCACTACTTTTAAAAAAATATTTTACTTTTTAAATTTATATTTACAAAAAATGTTTTGGTCTTTTTGAAGCAGGGTCTTCCTGTGGCCCCAGCTGTCCTGGAAGTCACTATGTAGACCAGGCTGGCCTTGAACTCACAGAGATCCGCCTGCCTCTGTCTCCCAAATGCTGATTTTAATTTTATATATAAAATATATATGTATGTGCATGGGGTGCAGGTGTCTTAAAAAAGCCAGAAATGTTGGATTCCCAGGAACTGCAGTTAGAGGAGATTGTGAGCCACCCAATGTGGGTGCTGAGAATTGAACTTGGACCCCCTGGTAGAATAGCACATCCTCATAACTGCTAAGCCATCTCTCTAGACTACATCTCATTTCTTGATGATGTATTGTTAAGTGGCTATTTACATAATATCAGCCTTGAAGGTTATTGAGATTGTACCTCTTCCTTACAATCAATGGCTATTAAAACAAGGGATCAAAACTACAGGATTCTGGTTGCTGGTCAAAGGAACAGAGGTGTCTCTTGGCATGAGTAGAGGCACAGCATTCTGAAATACCTGAAGGTCATTAATTCATAACCATCTAAACCTTATAAATTTACTGTCCGGCTGGCATCTTTCTGATAAAGTACAAGACCAAGGTCCAATTCCTTAAAAGTTAATCAGCACAAACCAGTGAATCACTTACAATGAAACATCCTTTAGAAGAAACTATTTCTAGAGTGTTTAGAAATAGCATAAAACCTATATATTGAGCTACTTTTCAGTTGCTGTGATTAAACATACGAGCAAGTGCAACTTGTGGAAGGAAGAGTTTGTCTTACCGTTCCAGAGGGACCATCTATAACGGGGATGGGCGGGGCGCATGGCAGCAGGCTACTGAAGTAGGAAGGGGAGAGCTCACATCTTTAAAGTAAGCACAAACACAGAGAAGGAGCTAAAGGTGGGTTGAGGCTATAAGCTCTCAAGCCTGCCCACAGTGACACACTTCCTACAACAAGATTGCACCTTCCAAACAATGTCACCAACTGGGGCCTAAGTGTTCAAATACATAAGCCTAAGTTAGACATTTCTATTTTTTTCCATGTATGAGTGTTCTGCCTTCATGTATTTAAGTGCACTATATATTTGCAAGAGCCACCAAGGCCAAACGAGGGCATCAGTCAGAACCCCTGGAACTGGAGTAACATACTGTTGTTAGCTGCAATATGAGTGCTGGGAACTGAACCTGGGTCGTTTGCAAGAGCAGCCAGTGCTCTTAATCAC
The DNA here is from genome assembly GCF_000622305.1 of Nannospalax galili. Lineage (NCBI taxonomy): Eukaryota > Metazoa > Chordata > Mammalia > Rodentia > Spalacidae > Nannospalax > Nannospalax galili. The sequence goes on from NW_008339517.1 coordinate 4,812,143, forward strand.
TGAGCTACCTCTCCAGTCCTTAAGGGTGACATATTTCATTCAAACCACCAAACTTATGTAAAATGTTGATTGGCGTGATGCTGGACAGGAATGAGTCTGGGTGTACTCAGTTCTCCCCAAATTTTAGTTGAACAAAAGAAAAGGGCATTTTGAAGCTTCGTTAACAAAAGAATTTGCTTCTAAAATTCCTGCTTTACTTAGCAAATAACAAGAGAAATCAATGTATTCTTGTGAATATATCTTCAATTATATTTGCTTTTTCTATTTTTACTCTTATCCTGAATTATCACATTTTCGGTACTTAAAATCTTTCTACGCTCGTTTTTTTTCCTTCCCACCACCTTTCAATTTTCTTCGTTCTTCTTCCCCCTCATTTTGTTAACATTCTTTTCTCAAAAACTCCATGTCTGTTTTTTTTTTAGTTATTTTTCAAATTTGTCCAAGAAATAAAATTTCCTGGAAATTTTTCCAAAGATAGAGATTCATGTGCTTAACTTTTCCAATTTACTGTCCAATCTCAGTTACCTGTAGATTTCATGAAAGATAGTACTGTGTTTAATTACTGAAAACTAAGGAAACCTGTCAGTCTTGTGAGTAGTAACTTTGTAACTCTCAGAGAATGGAAATTCAAATACAGCATTGTGTTTTAGATATATCAGTTTAGCCATTTCATGGACAAAGGGAACATGATGATGTCAAATGTAAATATTTTGGTTTTAGATTTGAGAAAATATTAATATTTAACTCACAGAGTGCTTATGAGATAGATTTATTATTTTGTATTGTTTGTTTTTGAGGCACGTTTCACATATCCCAGGCTAACCTTTAATTCACTTAGAAGTAGAGGATGATCTTGAACTTCTGACCCTCCTGCTTCTGTCTCCTGAGTGCTGATATTATAGATGTGTGCCACCACACCCACTGTGCATGGTTATTGGGCACTGAACTCAGAGCTTCCTACATGCTGGGCAAGTACTCACTACCTGAACTACAATTCCCAGACTACGACAGATATTTTTAAAAATTGTAAATTTCACTAGGTCTTTACATAGTTATTCCTTATGGGATACATAATACCAGACATTTGTCAAGATATTGAAAAGTTATGATATTTAATTGCCACAAAACCATAAAACCTAATGATATATCAAAGTCTACTAAAGAGGAAAAGCTCAGATTTGGAGCAAAATGTGGTTTGAGACAATATTAGTGATCTTTATAGCTATAAGAAATAAGAATTAGGGATTTTTAGTAGATACAATTTCTCTCAGGGCCTTATAAGGGAGGGACCCTGATGTACAAATTCCCAATCAACCTTTTTATTGCTAAAATGGTTAAATGCCTCATTGTCAATGAAGTCTAACTTTTGATTGGAATAAACTCCAATTTAAGTCATGCATTTGGTCCTGCAGTGCTAGTTCAGAGACGTGCTGCTGTTGACTTTAATGTTGCCAATGGCTGCCATTCAGTTGGGGTAGTCAAGATTGAGTGGAATATAATTTATAATGCAAAACACAGCGCAAACAATCAGAAGCAGACCAGATCTCACCAGCCTGCTCTGTGTGACATGAGAACATGTGGAGGAATGAAGTGTTCATAATTATGAATAGCAACTATATTACCATAACTACATTATTCATGGCTTCAAATGGAAGCGCTGTCTTCAAATTCCATGCCACTGATTTTCTTTTTTCAATTTTAACAATAATAATTACTCCTGTTTATTTTTTTTAACAGTTCTACAAAGCTTCAGATTCCAGTAATGGGGTCGAGGGGAGTTCTTCCTTTTGATTTCTAAATATGACATGCTATGTTGGAGATGAACAATAGGAACAATGCAACAAGACTTATGAAAAGGAGTCTAGACAGAGGGGGAGAGAGAGCCTATCTGGCAATTATTATCTGTAGTCCACTGAGGAGTGAGGGAAGGGATGTTGATTGCTGCCCTCAAGTGCTTTTTTACCCTCGGAGGCTAGGGCAAGACTAGGTCAGTAGAAATTCAGTATGTCAACAAGTCTTCTCACCACTGGTTGGATTATAGTTTTAATTTATTGCCTTTAGAATACTTTAAGGAAAGAAGTTTCTCAATCTAGCAGGCCTCAGTTTTTTAGCAAAAAACAAATATGAACACAGATATATTCAAGGAGGAATAAAAGATAGGAAAGGACTGCCCCATGCTCTTTGGAGTTTAATATGCGGAAAAGAATTTAACACATTATTTCATTTTATTCTTAACATAGCAACGGAACGTAGGAGGTGGAAAGCGTTTTGAATATAGAAAGTACAATGAGTAACCTGAGTTTCACGTGTTGCCTGAGGCCAACAGAAAAAGTGGCAAGGCCAGAAGAAATCTCAACAGAGAGACAGAAGGTCTTTATTTTAGTCTTCTTCAAAGACCTTGTCAAAAGTCAAATGTTTTACTAGTAAATTCTCTAGTGTAAGTTCCTTTATTTGTGTACGACTTATTTGCAGGTTACGTAGCTGATGCTTTTAAAATCCTTCTTATACAATACAGCATTGCAGAAGTAGCCAGTAAGTCATTCCATTGATCACAATGATGGTGAAATAAGAAATAGAAAACCAGAGTGATGGCACACAGATAAGTAGATAGATGGAAAGAAAAATAGATGGTATAGACAGTTAAAGGCACAAGCACACATATAAACACTTACATACTTCACTCTGTGTGTGTATGTTTTTATGAAGCTCACATTATTTAGAAGTGAAAGAGTATTAGGATTCCTTGTTCCAACTTTAATAGTTTATCAATTTTTTACAATCATATGAATTTATATTTCTTTGTTGAATAGCTTTAGTGTCAACTTGACACACCTGGGTTAAGGAAGCCTCAGTTGGGGAACTGCCTCCATTGCACTGACCTGTGGCCACGTCTGTGAAGCATCTTCTTGATTATTGAGTGATGTGGGAGGGCCAAGCTCACTGTGGGTGGTGCCATCCCTGAGCATGTGGGCCAGTGTTGTATAAGAAAGCAGGTTGAGCACAGCCAGAGGAGCAAGCCAGTAAGCAGCATTCCTCCATGGCCTGTGCTTCAGCTCCTACACCAGGTTCCTGCACTGAGTTGCTACCTTCAGCTCCCAGATGAACTGTGACCCCAGAGGTGTAAGCTAAATAAACCCTTTCCTCCCCAAGTTGGTGCTGGTCAGAATGTTTTGTCACAGCAATGGAGAAACAAACTAGAACAGAAATTGGAACATAAAATTGGTACCAGGATCATGGGGTATTGCTGTGACAGACCTGACTTTGGTATTTTGGGGAGGATTGTGGAAGCATTTGGAACTTTTGTCTGGAAAAGCCACTGAGTGCTTAGAGTTTACTGCTGTGGAGCTTGGAAGAGTTATGCTGTAACTGTTGTGGACAGTGGAAGCCTGGCTTGTGAAGCTTCAAAGGGAAACAGAGACTATCAGGGCTGTTTGAGTGATATCTTGTATTGAAATTTTGTGGGTTCTGGTCAGCTGGGGCTGAAGAATCAGCTGTGATTAAGATGAGACCAGACCTACCGAAGTGAAACCTTTGCTTTACTGGGACACTTGATGCTGGTTAACTGGGGCTGAAAAATCAGCTGTAAGAAGAGCCCAGCATCACTGTGGTGAAATCTACTGGGAAGTGTTTCCTCAGGGTCAGCACATAGAACCTGTGATCCAGAGGTAGCTGGAGCCTCCATCTTAAGCTGAAAGCAGGACTTGGTAATGTGTAAGAGTGTCCTACATGGTTATTATGTTGAAAGCGTGAAGGGGTCACAGAGAGCAGCTGAGGCTTGGCACTGTGAGAGGCTAGAAAAGACCATTGATGAAATTGCAGCCTCTGTTGCAGAGAACCCCAGAATTGAAAGGGTCATGGAGAAAATCTGAGAGTTTGGATCCCGAGAGGCCAGAAGAGCCAATGGTGAGGGTCCAGCCTCAGTATCAGTGGAGACCCTAGCTTTTTGGAGATGCCAGGATCATGGGACAGCCACCAAGGGCAGCAGCAGGTGTGGAATGGAGGCAGCCTGGGCCTAGGAGATGAGCTGTGTGTGCTGCGGATGGCAGAGCCAGAGAAATGAAGGGCAAACCCTTTGGAGCCCAGAAGATCGTGAGTGAAGCCCAGACATCCTGCCTTGAACTCCTTTATTTGACTTAGCTTTTCCTTCAAAGGGATTCTTCCCTTTGAAATACGACAGAACTTATTTTAGATTTTATAGGAGCCCACAGTTAAGAGATTTTTAAGAGACTATGAACATTTAAGTGTTTGGATTTTTTTAAGGACGGTGGAGCTTTTAAGATTACACTATCTTATGTTGTGATATTAATGTTAATATCATACCTTGGGGACAAGAAATTGAAAGGTTATGGTTTAATAGTGATATTTTGTGTGTCAAGTTGAAAAGAGGTCAACTTTGCTGAATAGCTTTAGTATCAATTTGACACATTTGGCCTGAGGGAGCCTCAGCTGGGAAATTTCCTCCATTAGACTGACCTGTGATCATGTCTGTGGGGCATCTTCTTGATTATTGAGTGATGTGGGAGGGTCACGCCCACTGTGGATAGTACTACTCGTGAGCAGGTGGGCCTGTGTTGTATAAGAAAGCATGTCATGTAATGGCCAAAGGAGCAAGCCAGTAAGCCGCGTTCCTCCATGGCCTGTGCTTCATCTCCTGCCCCCAGGCTCATGCCCTGAGTTCCTACCTTGGGTTCGCTGATGAACTGTGACCCGGGAGGTGTAAGCTAAATAACCCCTTTCCTCCCCTAGTTGGTATTGGTCAGAGCGTTTTGTCACAGCAATGGAGAAACAAACTACAACAACTTCCAATTCCTCTTCACAGTGAGTCTTTTCTGAGAGCAATTTTAAACATTATATACTCTTTTGAATATTTTATTATCTTTAATAAGGCAGTGTTTCTTTTAAAAAGTATAATACAACACCATTGTCATACCTAAAGCAATTATAGTGTCTTCTTAATATCATCAAACACTGAGTCAGTTTTTATCTCTTTTCTGTTTATCTCATGAAGTTTTGTTTCTCTGTTTTGTGGTTTTTCAAACTAAAAACTAAGTTCCTGGCCTGGATAGTGATGGTTCAATGGTTAAGAGCACTGACTGCTCTTCCAGAAGATCCAGGTTCAAATCCCAGCACCACATCATGGCTAACAACAATCCATAACTTCAGTTCCAGGGGATCTAGTGCCCTTTTCTGGCCTTGTGGGAATAGCATGTATGGATACACTTAGAAACATGCTGACAACACACTCATACACATAAAATAAAAAATTAAGTAAACAACTTTTTAAAAAAGAACCAAGTTCATGTATGACTTTTTGTGCCTATTATTCCTTTCTTTCTCTCTCTCCCTGTCTTTCTGTTTGTCTCCATCTCTCTCTCCACTCTCCTTTTTATGTTTAAAAATTTTATTTATTTTTAATTTTTATGTGTAAGTGTACCCATGTAACGCAGTGCCCACAGAGGACAGAAGAGGGTGTCAGATTCCTGGAACTTGAGTTATAGATGGTTGTTAGCTGCCACGTGGGCACTTGGATTCAAACCCAGGCCTTCTGCAATAAAAAACATCTCTCCAGACTCTCTCTCTCTTTCATGCTTATGCACATAATATATATTATATTGCATGAGCGATATATACGTATATATATGAAATGAATGTTTTATCTGCATATATGTTAGTGCATTACATATGTGTAATGTTTTTGAAAATTATGTTCATTAACAAATTTCTATGTTTATGTTTAATGGACTAGTCTTTACAGCTAGAGAAATGATAATACAAACAGTGCTAGCAGACAAGAATGCCTTATAGGTGGCTGGATAGATGAATCTGTGGGTATGAGTACTTGTTGCACAAGCATGATGAGTTAGGTTTGAATCTATAGCAGCCACATAAAATATGGGCCAGGTACCAAGTACCAGTGGCCAAGTACCACTATAACCCTAGTTTTGTGGGGCACAGAGGCAGGAGAATTGTTGGAGTTTGCTGGCCAAAGGCCTTGCTCCAGTTTCTGTGAGAGACCTTGTCTCAAGAGAATGAGGTAGAGAGTGATAGACAGGACACTGAAGTCCATCTGTGGTCTTTGCATGCCCATGGGTGAATGCATCCATACACATGTATGTGCATATGCCACACATACAGACATACCACCTAGACATAGACATACAGGCACACAAACAGAATACATTGTAATTAGTGCTATGTACAGCCATCAGAAGACTCATGTTTGCTAATCCCTGTTTTTGTGATACTGACAATTATTCATCATCTTTGTCTAGTTTGTCTTGATATAAACATTTAACCATTTTTATAATCAAAGTAGAAGTTAGCTTGGGGTCAGAAAGATGGCTCAGTAGGTAAAGGTGTTTGCTACCAAGTCTAATTCAATCCCTAGTTCTCACATGGTACAAGGAGAAAACTGACTCCTGCAAGTTGTCCTCTGACTTCCATACGTGTACCATGGCAAGAATATCCACACACATATACACACAAATAAAATAAATGTAATTAAGTTTTTAAAGAATAATGATTAGTTTGAAGAATAAGTTTTCAACAGTCAATGTTTTAGACAAATTCACATGAAGTTGGGATAAAACAGATTTTAAATTACTGATACAAAAGTCCTTACTGGTTGAAGCATATGGATTAATGTTTAACTCAGCTAATAGCTCCTTTTTGCATATATTACAATACCTGTGCATATATGGATAGAGCAGACAATTTTCTTACAGTCTATTTTTTCTACAATTAGGGAAAAACTCTGCCATAAAATTTCTGTTTTCCCTTATTCTAAGTTTACATAGAAAGTCCTCATCATCATTCATAAAATTCCTTTTTAAAAGCATGAAAATAGGGGCTGGAGAGATGGCTCAGCAATTAAGAGCACTAACTGCTCTTTCAAAGGCCCTGGGTTCCATTCCCAGCACCCACATGGCAGCTATGAACTGTCCTCAACTCCAGTTCCAGGGGAATCTGAAGACCTCTTCTGACCTCTGCAGTATTGCATGACACAGGTGCAGGCAATACACTCATATGCATAAAATAAAAATAAATTTTTTTAAAGCATGAAAATATTCAATGCTTATTTATACTGTTCCAAGTTGCTTTCTCTAATAACAGAAAGGAAACATGAGCTAGGTACAGAAAAATGAACTAATAATGATAAGAATCTTAACAAAAGCTGTTCCAGAATCTCACCCATCCAGTGATAATCGCTGTTAATTTCTTTTCAGATAATTCCCAGGAAATAATCATAGAGACAAAACTAAATCTAAACCATATCGGCATGAAGTACAAGGGATGAAGAAATTAACTTATAGATTCTGCTTCTTTGACTTTTCAACAAAAAATATTATCAGTCCCTGTAGGAAGAGATCAACTTAGAAATATACCCTGTAGTATGTCTTGAGGGTTCTACTTGCTTATGCAAATGTATGCCAAGCTGACCTCTGCCTTGGAGGGATATGAAAAGGAAGGTTGTCATGGCTATGAAGCCCAGGCTTCTTGTTAGCGTACTAAAATGTAAGTAGAAACAATAATTTGCCTAAGAAGTACAGGGATTTTTGGTTTTGTATATTTAAAGCTTGGTATAAAATAGTCAATATGCACCCCTTTCCCAAATAAAGGCATAGATTAAGGATGGTAGGGATAATTCAAAACAAGACAGCAGGCTTGGGCCAACAGGCTCTGATAATGGTCGTGATGAGGGTAGAAGTCAAGGAAGGCTCCCTGGGCCAGTGCAGCCACATGGAGGTGCTCACAAAAGCTGTTCTGCTTTTGAAAGTCTTGATTTCTAAACAAGTAGCTCATGTTTTTATTATTCTTTGGGCCTTGCAAGTTAGCTGGTTCTGAGTACTAAAGAGATTAGTGAGCTGGTGTCAGCAATGAGAGAGCCCGAAAGACTGTGTTATTCAGATGAAGGAGATAAGAAGAACGTTTTCTATTGACATGTTTTCCCTTGAAGGTGATTGTCTGAATGTGTGTATATGTGTGTGTAAGTGTGGTGATGAAAGGTCTGGTCTATAATAGAAGAAATTATACATGAAGGAGATATCCACAGAAACACCACTACTAAAAGTAAAATTTTTATTTCCTTTTCCTGAAAAACTGTCGATGAATACACTCACATAATTTTAATTGCAGTATATTATAATTGCTGTGCTCTATTATTAGTTGTAATTATTAGTCTCTCACTATGACTAATTTCGAGATACACTTTGTGATAGTTATGCATATACAAGACAAAACAGAATAATACAGTGTTGATGTCTTTCTCCATTTTAGACATCTTCCTGGAGCCTGGCACATATCCAATATAGACAAATGGGTTGCTGGGTATTAGATAGCACATACTTCTTTTCATATATTCTTCTGATTTTTCTGATGGATTTTAGTGCATAAATCATCGCTTAGGTGAAGTGTCTATCTCTTCTTGCCTACATGTTCCATAAAGCTTAAAATATTAAAACCTATTGTGACCCTGACAGTGGCCTGAGTCCCAAGAAGGTAGAAAATTAAACGGACAAATGCTCTTTGGCTTTAAGAATGCACTGCAGTATTCTAGTATCTAGAGCCAGAACGCTGAAATGAATGTGATCAAGAATGGATTCCTCCCCAGTCCACTTAAAGAACACACAGGTTCCTTATATAATCACAGGAGGGCTCTGGAGATGTGTCTAGGTCTATGTTTGCTGCTCTGCCCTCTGGGTGGGCTGAGGGCAGATAATTTATATCCAACACATTCCCACATCAACAAAAGACTGTACAACAGAAAATGAATCCATATGAAAAACAATAATAACATAACATTGTAGTATGCACACTTCTCTACAGGTTAGTTAAAAATAACCTAATGCGTTGCAATTTCTATGCACACCACTAAATAGAATCTGTATTTACAATTGTGTGTATATATATATATTTGCCTACAAAATTCTATGTTGTGGTTATATTAAAGTTGTTATCATTGTTCCTTCTTTATGTATAGACAGCCTGGCACTACTTTTTCAGAGTTCTAAATATATACATTTTATATTTTTTTGAAAACCTCATACATGAGTACTATATTTACACCAATTCCATCTCCCCCTCTCCCTCCCTACAACTCTTCTCAGGTTCCCCTCTACTTTCAGTATTGTTACCACTTCTACATATATATGTATATGAAATCTACTGAGTCCATTTAGTGTTGCTAGTATGTTCATGGTTGATCCAGGGCTGTAACTGTGGTGCACTGAGGACAGAAACTAGAGAAATGAGGCATCTTTGCTGAAGTGACAAACTCATCAAGGCTGAGGTGCTCTCTCCAGATTTGAGTGTTTAAAGATACTTATGAGCTGACTCTACAAATAAAAGTAAGTGCATCACATAAGCGGTGTCTTCAGATGATGGTTCATTAGGTTTGCTGAAAAGGTCAGGAGAATTCAAATACTCATTCTCAATTCGTGTCCGAATGACAGTGTTGTAAGTGGACTGAAAAGTAGGCCAATCGTTATTTCTAAAAGAAAGTCACCAACGATCCTATAATGTTTGAATGTAATCTATTGTTCTGTTACACAAAACTCTGTAAAGATGAGCTTGGATTTAAGCTTTTATAAGAAAGATGATAGCAAATGCATGATTATGGCCTCTGAATAAGCCTTGGCTAGAAATTGGATTTTGAGTCCTTTGTCAACAGCCTCATAAACACAGAGTGTATGCCTCATATTCCTTGTGCTTTTGGACATTACCAACAGCTGGGAAGGCACTCTGCCCATATAAATTGAATGAACCAACACAAAATAAACAATAAATGTTTTCTCACCTTTGTTATAATAACATATTGTTTTTGAGGATGAAGGCAATTGGTATTTATTGCAAACCAAATTACTTCACCATGTTTCACCACAGAGCAGAGAAATCAAGTTGTTTATAGAGTACAAAAATTAAGGGCACATACATGCCTTGTAAAATCCACTTTGCTAGCCAGAGTTTTGATTCTGATTAGCCTAAGGGTCAGTGACATTGAGTAGGCATATGTGGCATAAATAACACCATCTTAAAGGCCAGGGAACAAGGCTTGAAAAATGGATGAGCACCAAGGGAGACTTCCTGATAAAAAAACACCTAAACTGTGTTTTCCTTTCTTTAAATGAAATTTATTTTTGCAGTTTTGTGCATGTATATAATGCTTTATGATCACATCCCCTTCCGCTGCCCTTTCTTATCCTCATCCTTCCCTTGTCAATCCCACCTCTACCTTAAAAGTCTTCCTCCCACTTCTGTGTCATTTTTTTTTCAATGTATGACCCACCGAGTTTAACCAGGGCCCTCTGTGTGAGCCTAGGTGTGGAATTATCTACAGGAGCATGGTGGACTCACTGGTGGCTATACCCTCCCTCGTCCAGCATCCATCAATAGATAATCATTTTTCAGGAAGGGGAAGGGCTCATAGAACCCCATCTCCATCCATGGCTGAATATTGACAGTCCCAGTCTTGGGTTTTGGCAACTGCAGGGGCTGTGAGTTCATGATTGCCATTGCCCTCTCATGCCAAGAAAATGTTCCACAGCCTTTTTCCTCTTACATTCTTTCTGCCCCCTTTTCCATGATGTTCCTTGAATACTTTTGAGGGAGTGATATAGACTTTCTATTTATGGCTGAGCATTCAACAGTCATTAATTCTCAGACAAGGCAGGGTACATTCAGTGTGGTATGTCCATAGATAGCAGTAATGTATTCTCAACAACCTCAGCAGCCAGGAACCTCTTCAATCACTGCTGTTCACTGCTAAAAGAAGGCTTCTAATCAAGGCAAATGAGCAGCATTTGTTTATAGGTATATGCGAAAAGCATTTAGAAGGCAGTTCAGTACAATGTTCATTTAGCAAAACAACTCTAGTAAGTCTCCCCCACCCAGGGCTTATGAGTGTCCAGCACAGCAACAAGCTTTTGACCAACCATAGTCAAAAGAGTACCAGCCATGAATTTCCTTCTGTAGAGCAGGCCTCAGATCAAATCATAGATTGGTTTAGTATGCTTGGAACAGTCATGCCGTGCTTGTCCCAGGGAGCAAATCTTGCTTGGCAGATCATTAATTGTAGCATGCAAATACACTGTTCAGGAAGGTTGTTGATACCTTTTCTTCCCTGGATTCTTGTACAGAATCTCCTGGCATGGTGAAATCTAGCTAGCAGGTGGGAGGAAGCTATTAGTTCAATTCCAGCTTTATTTATCTGTCTTACAACCAAATATGTGATATCTTTAGCACTAGGGTATAGCCATTTATCTCTCTCATGCTACCACAAGCAATGGCTAGATCCCATACAGTATAGAGAACTTCTGGTACCTTACTGAACAATAATTAAAACAGCAATATCACACAATTGACAATGATAGTTATTTCAAGATTTTCTCCTATATCTACTCTTATAATTAAGTGAACACCTCACCTCCACCCTGAACATGGGTAATATGCATCCTTTCTCCCTCAGAATAAAACACCTACAAGTCATTATAAGCATTTGTTTGCTAAACTTTAGGTATAATTAATTCCTCAAAAAAGAAATGGCATTTGCACATTTGGATTTCTTGTGTTTTTATTACATTTTTGATAATGTCATTAGATGAATTTTTGTTATATTCACTTCCAGCTCTTCCCTGATCCATACCCCTCCCCTCCCCTGCAACTTTATGTTCTTATTTTTTTTAAATCATGTCCAATTTGGGCTGCTCTTGTGAGTATGGCCATCCACTGAAGCATGATCATCTTACCAGGGGCCACACTCTTAGAGAAAACCTATACCAGAAACTGCAAATTACCAATATATCCTCTGCTTTGAATGGAACCTCATGCTTACTTCTTCTATTCATTTTGCCATTTTTTTAAAATTATTTTTATTTTTATGCATATGAGTTTATTGTCTGCATGTATATAAGTGCACCCATGTTGTGCAATGCCCATGGAGGTCAGAGGAGAATATCAGGGTTCTGCAAGAAGAATCAGTGCTATTAACCACTGAGCCATCTCTCCAGCCCCTTGTTACTCTTAAAAACACCTTTAATTATGTTTTTGCAATTTTCATGTATGTATAGATTACCTCCCCTATCCATACTTCTCCTTGTTGCCAAATTTCATGTACTCTATTATACATATAATAAGGCCTATACAGTCTAATGTGTCTCCAAATATTCTTCAACGTAGGTCCATCCACTAGAGCCTTGTCAATTTACCAAAAATCATATCCTTGAAAGAGACTGTCTGTTCATATCAGCAGCTATTGGTTGTTAAATTTTCCTTAGTTTCTTATCCACTTCCCCATGTCTATGCTGGGATTTTGTCAGAGGGAGCTTGCTCCCTCTCCCACAAAGATTCCTGAGCCTTGGAATAAGCCAGTTGTGTGTTCTGTGTTGATCACCATCTGCTGCATAAGGAAACATCTCTGGAGAGTTGAGAATAGTAATGTACGGATATAACAATAAGTAATCAGAAGTCAGTTAATATGATACCTATTTAGTAGAAAACGAGTGTTAGACTCTCTCCTATGTCCTGTGACCTGTCTAGCCTCATGTCCTAAACCTGATATCAAGGTCAAGTATAGGCTCCATCCTAGGAAGCAGACCTTAAACCCAACTAGAGAGATGTTTGTTATTGTTATTCCCAATATGGAGAGGACAAGAGGCTGCAAAGTGTTTGTCCTGAATAGGACACCTATATCAAACTTGTGGCTCCCAAGGCTCAGAGATCATTGTGGAAGAGGGAAAGGAAAGATTGTAAAAGCCAGAGGTGGTGTATTCCCACAAGAGCACTGTGAGTTTTCCATACTGCTGGTCAGTTGCTCATATGCACTCAGAGCAATGGTTACAGCATGCACAAGGAATCATCAGCCTTACCTAGTTTGAATCCTGTGAGCTACAATAATGACCGGCCTGCCAAGACATGCCCACTGGTAAAGTAGTGGCATGAATGACACAGTTTTAACAAACCACTTTCTAACTGGATTTAATGCCCACTCCACAAGAGAGATTATGCATGGATTTTTGCTGGCATTTACTTGTTTATTAAACCATTCTTCATATTTATTGATTCATAAGAATGAAATCTTTTTTGACAGTTATTGTGTTTGTTGTTGACAATTTCATATGTATAGAGGCATGGCTGCTCAAGTTGAGGATAAGTGACGGCTGAATGCTCGACACTAAGCAGAACATTTATGCCACTTCCTATAAGGTGCATGGAATATTATGGAGGATGGGCAAAAAGAAAGATTACAGAAGCCGGAAGGTGGACAGAAAGGTTGTGAAATGCATTCTTCTGGACAGGCCACAGCCAAGGCAGCCATGACCTCAGAGCATCTGTAGAAACCTGCAACAGGCCCACACAAGACTGGTGTATCAATAGTTGATCATGAAAAAGGGAGGAACTTAGGGGCCACCCCTCCATGCTGAACTATCAACCTCTTCTGAATTCTGGGCGAAGGGTAGTCGTTGTCTCCAGTTATATACCTACTGAGGAGCCCATGAGTCTCCAGCAGATGGTTCAAAACCCATAATCATTTAAATTTAGTGGGGCTGGGGCTAGAGAGATGGCTCAGCAGTAAGAGCACTGGCTGCTCTTTCAGAATATGGGGTTTGGTTTCCAGGCCCCAATGGTGGCTAACAACAGTACATAAACTCCAGTTCCAGGGGATCCTACGCCCTCTTCTGACCTCTGTGGGTATTGCATGATATGGGGGCACTTACCTACATGTAGACAATATATTTATGCACATAAAAAATAAAAATACTAAATATAATATTAAAAATAAATTCAGTGGGGCTAAACCATACATTAGAGTGAAAAACAAAGTAAGGAATGGAAATGGACTTGAAGAGAGGAGGAAGGTGATTGAAATGGGCATAATCTAGAGTGGGTGTTACAGCGATTGGAGTACATATTATATAGTCATGAAACTGTCAAAATGGTGTTTTAAAAAATCGATTGCCTCATCTCCAGGACCATATGCTGTCCCAGGCTCTGCCGCTACTGGAGAAGAGTTTAACTTCCTTCTTTGCAGAATTGTTTACAGACAGCCTTTGCTCTACTGGGCCAGCCTTTCAGGTTCCATCTAGTCCAAAATATTGAACATGATAAGTTCAGTTTTTGTGGTGGTGTATTAGTTGTTTTTCTTGTTATTGAAGCAAAATACTTTTCAAAGACAACTTAAGAAAAGGTCATTTTGGCTCACAGTTGAAAGTCTACCATGGTGAGGAAGTCATGAAAGTAGCAACAGAAGCTGGTAGCCCACATAAAGTCCACAGTCAAGAAGCAGAGAGAGAGATGAGGGCTTGTGTTGGCCCTGGGAGCCTCGTCCTTGAAATGGTATTGCTCGTATTCAGGATGGGTCTTCCAAACTCAGTTAATCTAGTCTAGAAATTCTCTTACAACATGCCCTGAAGTTTGCTTCCTACCTGATTCTAAATCCCGTCAAACTAATAATATGAAACATCACAGATGATATACCATTTATTTAATTTGATTCTGAGAAAAGATCTCACTATCCAGTCAAGTACAACATGATGTCTCTATGTGGTCCAGGATGTCCTTGAATTAGCAGTTCTCCTGCTTCCATCTCCCGAGTGCTATGGAGTACAAGCATGCATCACCATGAGCTGCCATCATAGTTACTTATTAACATAATTAGATTGGGAATGTATAGGGAATTAGTAAATGCTGGTTCTGCATATGTCTGTAAAGGAGTTTTCATGAACAATTAACTCATTAACTAATTTTTTTCATCCCTGTGTTTGTATTTACTTATAAATTTATCTCTATTTATGTGTTTATTACAACATGGAAAATATCAATACAATTCCATGCTATGCACTGGCTTCCAGGACATAATGCTACATGTGTTAGGCCACTCAGTTATACCTACTGAGATCTTACTCTTTTGCTGTTTGTTCTTTTACATCTCGATGTCACTTAGGGTTCTGTCACAATAATACTAGCATTTCTTTCCCTCTGCTTGCTTTCACATCTATTCCTTCCCTGAGCTACTGGAGTGAAGAAACTCTGGCTTGTCTATATTTTCCATGTTGGTATCTGGCAAGCTGGCCATCAATGAACACTTTCTTAACCAGGGGGAGCTTACCGGTTTGTTTTTGAATTTCACTCCAGCATGGTGATTACTATTTAAGTGTTGGGTGAACAGAATGGGAGAGAGCTCTGCTTAGCAGTGCAGTGCTAAAAGTCATCCTCACCTTTTTAGAGTGCATGCATCCGTGTTTCTCATCCTTTGCCTTACAGAGTTAACAAAAATAACTGTAGGCTTATCCATTATGTCTTCATGGAATCATCTACTTCATGGAAACAGAAAATATGCTTTAAAGCACAACTTTATGCTGAGAAGAATAATACATCCTGTGGAGATGCTATAAATGTTAATTGAATCTAATTTAATAACTGTCAGAATTTGAACTTCATGAATTTTCTTCTGTAGAGTATTAAATATCTACCACAGTAGAAACTAAAATCTCTTTTTTGTAATCCTTTAGCTCCTGCTTTGGGCTGTAAATATAAAGATTTGGAAATCACAAGGCCTTATAGTGCAAAAATACTGCTTTTTAATTTTTAAAGATGTTACCAGTATTGAAATGCTATAAAGTACTTTTAAAATGATTATTTGCAGTTAAACATTAAACTACGATGAAATAAAAGAACAAAAGACAACTACTTTTTTGGTTTTTAAGTTTTATTAACAAATATTTGTTGTCTTCCTAAAACGTTATTGTGCTTTTGTACATTTTTTTCACAAATGTATTCAATAAGATTTCAATCACATATTTAAATAATTCAGTTATAAAGTTATTTTTCTTATGAAGCCCATTTTCTAAACAACAAATTTAGTACAAAATTTTAAAACTATCAACACATTTTCCTGTGCAAACAGCTCAACAATGGAAAGACAAAAGGAAAACAAAAAAATTTCCTAAAGATACTTTTTCAATGTATTTTGAAAGAAATACAGAGGACGGTGCCTTTTATGTTCAGATCACAAAAATGAATACTTGAGTTTCACAAATAAGCACTTCATTTCGAATTGATCCTAAATTACTGAATACATGTCATACTTGATGATTCCATTGTGTGATTAAAATACAAATTGGAAAAAAAATAACTCTTTGACTTTAGTTCACCTTTGCTGCTATTTAGTGTGACATTTCAAATTACGTATTTGTCTTTATGTTCAGATCACAAAAATGAATACTTGAGTTTCACAAATAAGCACTTCATTTCGAATTGATCCTAAATCACTGAATACATGTCATACTTGATGTTTCCATTGTGTGATTAAAATACAAATTGGAAAAAAAATAACTCTTTGACTTTAGTTCACCTTTGCTGCTATTTAGTGTGACATTTCAAATTACGTATTTGTCATCCTTTTTCTTGCTTTTAATTTTTAAAAATATAAATACATTGAACAAAGTAAGAAAATACATTTAAATCTTAGGCATTTCCTTTGAGACGATTTTCATAATATTTGTCATTGCATTTTAATTTATAGTAATAGCAGGGAAGAATAAAACGTCATCAATGAACAGGAAATACAATTCAATTCTGTCTCATTCTTTCTCTGTCTTTCTCCTCCCTGTCTCTTCACATACAGTCATTCCCAGGTTGTTAGAAGATGGATGGTCTCCAGGGTTAGTTTGTTATAAAAGGTAAGATCAACCCAATGGGAAGAAAATTACAACAAGCTTGTACACTGGACCTGACAGCACAAGTCAGTGCTGGTTTTCCCAATGAGATCTGACAGGCTTCGTTTATCTCCTTGTTGAGTGAGGCATGGTACCTCATGTCAGGACTTTCTTCCATGTTCTCACCTCTGCTCCAGTCTGCCTGCTGAGGTCACCACTGAGGCTCCAGAGCATCCAGTGGTATTCCAGAGGATGCTTGGCTTTTAGGATCTTAAAGCAGAATGCCTCTCTGTTCAGATCTCTGCCAAAGAGCTGTCACTTTCTTGGAAAGTTAAATTTGTCACAAGGAAAGAAAATTTCACCATAGCCTGTTTAAATAAGTTAGGGAGTAGAATCTTCTCCCCAAAGCTTTTTCCACATCAAACAAATGTATCAATCATTTTATTCTCTGAAATAACAATTTATTATCCATGCAGGAGGGCTTCCATTCAATCTGCACTGTGTTCTGAGTGTTGCCTCAGATACGAATACCTGTCATCAGTCTTTATCAGGGTAATCACGCTGCACTTGTCACCAGGTTTTAATAATAAAACTATTTATTACCTCAATAATTATTTATGACAAGAAGTCTACCACTGGAATCAGGAATAAATACTGACAAATTGCTTGGTTAATAAACTGGTACTGTTTAAGTGGCTTGGAGAATATGGAAATAAGAGTGACATTATTACAAAGCATTATTGCAAGGAATAGTGAAATGTTTATCTTCTATTGAAAAGATTATATTTACCCAACAGGAACCCAGTGAAAAGAAAGTAAGAAATCTAATTTGTAAAGGACAAAGATTCAGTATGAAACACTGAAGAACCAATATTAATCCACAGAAAATACAATTATCAGGCATTTTACCTAGAAACCTAGTTAAACTGAATGAATTAGATTCAGTTTGTGGCTGTATTTATGTGAGTGTGCATGTGTGTGTGCGTGTGTGTGTGTGTGTGTGTGTGTGTGTAGGGTAGGATAGGTGTTTAAAGTAGAAATTGAAGATTTGGGAACTGCATTAAAACATATTGTTTTATTTCAGATCAATTCCCATAAACTACAGAATTTTGTTGTTGTTGTTGTTGTTGTTGTTGTTTTGTTTTTTTTTTTTGAGACAGGGTCTCCCTGTAGCCCCAGCTGTCTTGGAACTCACTATGTAGACGAGGTTGGCCTTGAACTCACGGAGATCTGCCTGCCTCAGAGTTTTTAAAGTGCTTTTAGGATAGACTAGAAACACAAATTTCAATCAGGAGTCTGAAATAAAATTAAATCACACCCTCTGATGAGCTGCTGTGTGATATAATCCTTACTTACAGACTATTTCCCTCAGACCAGTTTTCTGGAAATCACAAATGACAGAGAGCATGGCTAGCAGTTACCTGGGCAGTGAAACTGGATGAGAGGACATTCAGCTTAAAAGTGAGGTTGCCACGAAGCCACTGCTGTAAGTAGGAATCCATACAGACCTCCAAACTGTGGTGACACTGCCATAACAGCCATAAAAGTAAAATAGACACTGCAGGAAAGGCCATTAGGGGAGGTTGAGAAATGATCCATCCAAAAAATTTAATAATAATAAATTTTAAAAGAATGTAAAGCTGGAGTCACTATGGGAACTTATTGAACAGCATTCATAAACGTTACGCAAAGTGTTGTCCACCTTAAGCTTCTGAGATTGAAGGAAGGCAGAAAAGGAAAAGCTTGTTAGCATAAGCCAATCTGGCAAAGCGTTTTCCAGAAGGCCCAGAGACAAAGATTTACGTAAATGAAATTAGTCAACTTGGGAGGTGATCTTACGAAGCACCTACAATGGAAAATTGAAAAAGAACCGAGAACCAAGAAGGAAAACACAAGGAGAGCTGAAAATTCAGAGAGGTCCCTGGTGAGTTCTGGGCTCAGTTAGATCATGCATCAAAGCTGACTCAGAATTGAGAACTCTGCTCTGTTCTTCCTTCCCATTCCAAGCGTTGATAGGCAGCTCTGAATACTGCTGATCTAACGCCTCTGCTGTGTCCGAATTTGCTAGGTATGAAATTACAGATGCTTGCAGACTGATATTATAGAAATATATACAGAAATGGTTAGTAACAAGAAACTTGTCCAAAACACCAACATTTTTTTTTACAATGAAGCAAATGAATTAATTTTCTGAGAGTTTGTTGTGATCAAGAGTCTATCTCATGAACGTAAGGGGTACCAAGGAAACAATGAAGAAAGTAAAGTGAATTGACTCTAATTTTAAGTGTCTTTGGAAATGGAAAAATTCGTGTGTGCTTGGAATCCCAAATTTGTGTATGTGGGTCAGCTGAAGATGATAAGCAAATGGGAACCAAGAACGGGCAAGGAATTAGAATGACCAAACACTCAGATGAAGTCCTCACGTTTCAGCTCCAAAATCATACATCTGCAACCTTGGGCAAGTTAGAACTTTTTATAGATTTAGGAGGAATGAAGTAAAATTACATATGGCAAGCAAAAAGTTCAGAACCCAATACTTAGTATGCACTCAATAATAGTTTTTTTTTTTTTTTTTTTT